>NC_139714.1:32616613-32804113 GCF_964188405.1 Protomyctophum parallelum
CACATGGAACCAAATGGACCCTTACGGGTCTGTGACTCTGAGAGTGTAACACATGGAACCAAATGGACCCTTATGGGTCTGTGACTCTGAGAGTGTAACACATGGAACCAAATGGACCCTTTATACAGAGTTAATAAACAGTGATTTAGTTGTAAAACACTGTCATGATGTGTTTAGTAAGCAGTGTGTTCGAGTAATAAAACAATGTGTAAAATAAATATTTCCATGTCTGTGATCCTATAGTAATTATTTATTAATTATTTATTTATTGTAATAATAATAATAATAATAATAATAACTAGAAAAAGTGCCCTACTGGGCACAGGTCTCCACCAGGATGAGCAGATGTGAAGAATTCCAGGCAAAGGTTTTTCCTTGGCCTCTAGGGAGTTGGCATACAAAGTTATCCACAGATCCGTGCAGTTAGAGGTAAAAACACTTTTCGGCCAGTTATAGTGCCACCTTGAGGCTGAGTTGAAATTGTTCATGTGGCATTTCGTCCTCTGCCTAGTGGGAATGTGGGTGCACAATTTCACGGAAATCACGCGATGTGTTCATGATTTGCAGCATTTTGTTTGAAACTGAGCACTCCTGTGAACTTTGGAAGCCAATCTTAACCAATCAGGATGGAGTCTGAGAAATCTGAAAGACCGGTTTCGTTGAATGGCTCTAGAGAGACTGTGTACCAATTTGCGTGATGTTTGGACAAAATCTGTAGGTGTACTGTGCAAAAACTTGTTTTGCACAAAGCGGCCTCCTGGTGGCGCTATAACAGGCCGTTCTGGAAATCTGAAAGACTGGTTTCGTTGAATGGCTCTAGAGAGACTGTGTACCAATTTGCGTGATGTTTGGACAAAATCTGTAGGTGTACTGTGCAAAAACTTGTTTTTCACAAAGCGGCCTCCTGGTGGCGCTATAACAGGCCGTTCTGGAAATCTGAAAGACTGGTTTCGTTGAATGGCTCTAGAGAGACTGTGTACCAATTTGCGTGATGTTTGGACAAAATCTGTAGGTGTACTGTGCAAAAACTTGTTTTGCACAAAGCGGCCTACTGGAGAGGCCTCCTGGTGGCGCTATAACAGGCCGTTCTGGAAATCTGAAAGACCGGTTTCGTTGAATGGCTCTAGAGAGACTGTGTACGAATTTGCGTGATGTTTGGACAAAATCTGTAGGTGTACTGTGCAAAAACTTGTTTTGCACAAAGCGGCCTCTTGGTGGCGCTATAACAGGCCGTTCTTGAAAGTTTGGGGCAGAGGTTCATCGTTGGCATCCAGGGAGTGTGTGTGCAAAATTTGGCATCGACCGGGTTAACGGTGGCCGAGATTAGCTGCTCACGGACACACGGACGGACGGACGGACGGACACACACACGGACACACGGACGGACGGACGGACGGACGGACGGACGGACGGACGGACGGACGGAGTGCAAAACATACTCTCCACCTAGGCCTTCGGCCTGGTGGAGACAATAATAATAATAACTAGAAAAAGTGCCCTTCCGGGCACAGGTCTCCACCAGGTTATCCACAGATCCGTGCAGTTAGAGGTAAAAACACTTTTTGGCCAGTTATAGCGCCACCTTGAGGCTGAGTTGAAATTGTTCATGTGGCATTTCGTCCTCGGCCTAGTGGGAATGTGGGTGCACAATTTCACGGAAATCACGCGATGTGTTCATGATTTGCAGCATTTTGTTTGAAACTGAGCACTCCTGTGAACTTTGGAAGCCAATCTTAACCAATCAGGATGGAGTCTGATAAATCTGAAAGACCCGTTTCGTTGAATGGCTCTAGAGAGACTGTGTACCAATTTGCGTGATGTTTGGACAAAATCTGTAGGTGTACTGTGCAAAAACTTGTTTTGCACAAAGCGGCCTCCTGGTGGCGCTATAACAGGCCGTTCTGGAAAGGTTGGGGCAGAGTTTCATCGTTGGCATCCAGGGAGTGTGTGTGCAAAATTTGGCATCGACCGGGTTGTTTTGCACAAAGCGGCCTCCTGGTGGCGCTATAACAGGCCGTTCTGGAAAGTTTGGGGCAGAGGTTCATCGTTGGCATCCAGGGAGTGTGTGTGCAAAATTTGGCATCGACCGGGTTAACGGTGGCCGAGATTAGCTGTTCACGGACACACGGACGGACACACAAACGGACGGACGGAGTGCAAAACATACTCTCCCCACATGCCTTCGGCCTGGTGGAGACAATAATATAATATTTCAATGTCTGTGATCTTAACTCTTGTCTGCATGAAGATATAACCCAAAATACAGGCTTTGCTGCTGCCTTGTGGTAATAAAGGAGAATAGCAGTCCTTCCATCCACCCGTGGTGTTTGGGAAATGTAGTCATTGAATGTAGTTCTTCCATCCACCCATGGTGTTTGGGAAATGTAGTCCTGTAATGTAGTTCTACAGGCCCATAGATCTAAAAGCCCATCCCCATGTTCTATGGATCTACTGATATTCATATGGGAGATGTAGTCCTGTAATGTAGTTCTACAGGCCCATCCCTATGTTTACAGATCTAAAGGTCCATCCCTATGTTTTACAGATCTAAAGGTCCATCCTATCCTGGTCCTACAGATCTACGGGTCCATCCATATGTTTATAGATCTATGGACCACACATGACGTTGTGAGCTTGTAGATCTGCTATTTTCAAAATCCTTTAAACACAAATCTTGTGTGTGTTGCTCTGGCACCACATACTGTAGGCCTTCTGCTGAAAATAATTAAGGGAAAACTGATCTCAGTATCGGCCTACAGAGCAGTGCCCTGTTAGGCAATCGTAGCTGTGTTGTCAAATGAAGTACAGTTTGGTGACAAAAAAGAACCGATCTACAAGCTCACAAGCTGTGATTATCCTTGTAACCTTATTTAAGTGTCCATACAAAGATACAAAGATTTTACGCGCGTTCGACTGGCGACTTGGAGGCTGAGGTTCGATCCCTGCTTACATGCAAAGTTACCTAAGTGATATTTTGTTGTCGTTGGATAATACGATTTCGTCCACAATTCCATGCAGTATTGATGTTGGTACCATTAGGAGAGATAACAGGCTGTATTGATGTTGGTAGCATTAGGAGAGATAACAGGCTGTATTGATGTTGGTAGCATTAGGAGAGATAACAGGCTGTATTGATGTTGGTACCATTAGGAGAGATAACAGGCTGTATTGATGTTGGTACCATTAGGAGAGATAACAGGCTGTATTGATGTTGGTACCATTAGGAGAGATAACAGGCTGTATTGATGTTGGTACCATTAGGAGAGATAACAGGCTGTATTGATGTTGGTAGCATTAGGAGAGATAACAGGCTGTATTGATGTTGGTACCATTAGGAGAGATAACAGGCTGTATTGATGTTGGTACCATTAGGAGAGATAACAGGCTGTATTGATGTTGGTACCATTAGGAGAGATAACAGGCTGTATTGATGTTGGTACCATTAGGAGAGATAACAGGCTGTATTGATGTTGGTACCATTAGGAGAGATAACAGGCTGTATTGATGTTGGTACCATTAGGAGAGATAACAGGCTGTATTGATGTTGGTACCATTAGGAGAGATAACAGGCTGTATTGATGTTGGTAGCATTAGGAGAGATAACAGGCTGTATTGATGTTGGTACCATTAGGAGAGATAACAGGCTGTATTGATGTTGGTACCATTAGGAGAGATAACAGGCTGTATTGATGTTGGTAGCATTAGGAGAGATAACAGGCTGTATTGATGTTGGTACCATTAGGAGAGATAACAGGCTGTATTGATGTTGGTACCATTAGGAGAGATAACAGGCTGTATTGATTTTGGTACCATTAGGAGAGATAACAGGCTGTATTGATGTTGGTACCATTAGGAGAGATAACAGGCTGTATTGATGTTGGTACCATCAGGAGAGATAACAGGCTGTATTGATGTTGGTACCATTAGGAGAGATAACAGGCTGTATTGATGTTGGTACCATTAGGAGAGATAACAGGCAAACGTTGATCAAAACAACAATTCTACATTCTATAATTGTGTAGACTTTTTTTTAATTAAGTAATGCAGATGTTTAACAATATTGTAACTCTTGAGAGCATAAAATTAAACCATTTGGTTTAATTTTACACTCTAATAATTAAGGGTCCATTTAGTTACCAACTCTCCATCATAACATAATGTCATGTATTACATGATGTAATCAATCAAACTTTGTTTACAGTCGAAGCCAATAAAAGACAGTCCGGGTAGTGTGCATTGTGGTGTAATGAGCACATGCACCCACAGGGCGTCGCTGTTGTACCGTAAACCTCCTCAGACAGACAGAAGCAGACATTGGAGTAGGAACTGATCTGTTTAAAGTGTTTCCGTCCGGGCCTCTTTTTTTTTCCGCTGCACACCCGGATGCTGACCGAAACAATAATATTGTTGTGGTGGAAAAACTTTAGCAAAGACATTGATTTTGCTGCTCATAATAAATGATACAGTAGCAGGAATTATGTTACATATATTGAACCGAGTCGTCTTGTCTGAACGAGCGGGTCCATTTGGTTCCATTGCCAAAGTTAAATTACGTCACGTGTCTCTACAGCCAGCAGCGAAACTAAAGGGACTTTTTATTTTATTTTTACCAACCAACCAACCAACGCTGTTCTGAGACTGGAACGACTGGAAGCGTTAACAGTCTTAAGGTCAGTTTACACCTTTTTGATGAATTGAACATGGTGGACCCTCTTGTAAACAAGTGTATAGCGGCTATACATACGCGAGTCAGAACCCAATGGTAGTAAAGTTTCTGACATGTTTAAAAGTGTAAAGGCAAATCCAAGCTTTTCGTTTGAACAGCAAAAGGAGCTTATGCGTTGCGTATCCAGTTGGATATGGATAGGGCGAGACATCAGGGTGAGTGAAAGGACATGGATCTTCATACAGTATAATTGGTCATCACTCATCACTAATACTAATATGATAAAATGGGAGAAAAAAACAATCCTACTTGGTCTGTGTCTCATAGGAGGACTGTGGACAATTCAGAAACCCGCCTACCTACCAGTGACATCATCGTTATATATTTTATTTAATCTTTGTATTAAAATAAGAACAATGGCTTCCATTATATCATGCTAACTTTCCAGGAATAGAAAGCCTGCAGTTTCTATTGGCTTGGATTTCCCATCGATGATGTCACTGGGAAGCAGGCTTCAGAACTGTCCACAGCCCTTCTCTGAGATATAGACTGAGTAGACAAAAATGGTGCCATATTATCATGCCATATTAGTGAGGACCAATTATACGAAGATAGGTAGAAAATGGTTGAAGCTGACCTTTAAGTCTTGTTACATAAACTGTTCTGTGCGAGAGAGATACATTGTCTTGATTTCCACATACTTTATAGCCTATTTGTTGTAAAACAGCCTATTCGTGTTGTAGTAGCCTCGGAAATCCAGACGTTTTTATTTAGTGTTGTAGTGACATTAGAAATATTCATGGCCTCATAAAACATAATACATGTGATTAACTGTGCATTTGAAACTATTGTTGTATGTTTGTCAACCAAACCCAAACGTACAGGTTCTTTGATGACGGACGCTGTGACATCCGTTGCCGGAGGGGTCGCTATGCCATGGAGAGGCAGTGTCACCTCTGTCGTCATACCTGTCAAGAGTGCATTGATGGGGGCCCTGACAAGTGCACCAGCTGTGACAAAGGTAGAACATAATAATGTACACAGTAAAGGTCCCTACACACCGGGCACCATTTTCGGATTTTTAGCGGCGTTTCTCCATCGGTTTTCCGAAAAACGCGCCCAGTGTGCAACCACCTTAAGTCACTAGAAAGCTGCAATCTTGTGAAATTGCAAGTGGTTGCCCGGCTTGTGGGCTGTGGCCGTCGGCCCGTCGGGACACGAGGAATGTGTGTGTGTGTGTGTGTGTGAGAGAGAGAGAGAGAGAGAATTGAGGAAAAAGCCAGGCAGAGTGTGGAGGAAGGATTAGAGTGTGTTTGTGAGTGTGTAAGGTCAAGCAGGGGAAGGAAGAGGGGAAATTCTTACCACATGTGGCAGACACGTCTGAACACATTGTGAACCAGAGACCTTAAATTCAGACACCCTCAACAAGAACCTACATCCACTCCACATCCACATGCACCTATGGCTGGCACGGGAGATGGACTTGTACATTAATGTCCACTTTGTATATCACTGTATATTCTCTCTGTCTGTCTGTGCTGTTGTTCAAATGTCCTTTTTTGGTGTGACAAGGGAAAAAATAAACCCAATGTCAGAATGATGCTTTTCTTTTTTTCCCCCTATTTCCTAAAATCACATTGCATTTATACATTCTCCTCTGTTGTCTATTTAGTAATGGGGCAAAGTCTGTCTCTGTCACTTTGTGTCCTTACTGTTGTCCTCTCTGTCCATCAGGTGAAGTGGCTGAACCAGAGTATGAGGACTGTATCCCCTGTGAGCAGGGCTGTAAGAAATGCCAACAAAGTGAGTTAACTATAAGCACCCTCCCCATGTCTCTTTCTTTCCGTCTATCTCTCTCTCTCTCTCTCTGGTTCATCTTCATTGTTGTCTCCACCAGGCCGAAGGCATGGAGAGAGTATGTTTTGCACTCTGTCTGTGTGTGCGTCCATCCGTATGTGTGTCCGTCCGTCCATCTGTGTACAGCTAATCTCAGGCACCGTTGGCCCGGTCGATGCCAAGCTGTGCACACACACTCTCTGTATGCCTACGACGAACCTCTGCCCCAATTTCTCCACAACAGCAGCTTGTTATAGCTATATCTTACACCTTTTATCCATACATCACTGCACTGATCTGTGTACAACTTTGTATGCGCAGTGCGCACTCCCCAGAGGCCAAAGAAAAACCTTTGCCCTGCATTTTCCACATCTGCCTGTTATAGTGCCATCATGGGTCCAGGTTTTGCTAAACACATTTCTTTATATTACTCTTTTTGGATGGATGGATTTTATCCATACATCACGCAAATCGGTATACACTATCTCAGTGCATGCTCACAGTGGAGGTATTTGATTACCTGGACACAGAGCTAAAGCTGGCAGAGACAGGTAAAAAGGCCCTGCACCTACACACACACACACACACACACACACACACACACACACACACACACACCCACACACACACACACACACACACACACACACACACACACACACACACACACACACACACACACACACATTTAACTTTTGAGTCTTGAGGAGAAAAGGGTTAGACAATTGGATTGTCTCCCTGCTGCCCTGGCTGATCACCACCTTGCTATAATTACTTGCCGTAAATCATCATAGAGTTAGTTCTCCCTGCAGAACTGTAAAAACAAAATATATCATACATACTGGGATTTTTTCATGGGACAAACATCTTTTAAAGATATAAGGGATTAATCTCATATTTTATTGTGATTAAATATATATATATATATATATATATATATATATATATATTCAGTACACTGGATACAATGGTACAATGGCATGTCAATCTTTTTTTGTTTGTTGCTTTAAGCACTTTTTAAAGCAGAGTTGCAAAATAGAAAAACAATGTGCGAGAAACATACAAAAAGAGCATAAAAATAATAATAATGATGACCAATGTAACCAAATGGACCATCCATTAAATGTCTGTAACTCTGAGAGTGTAACACATGTAACCAAATGGACCCTTACAGGTCTAACTATGAGAATATATATAGTGGCCGACGGGCACATACAGGTCTAATTTAACCAAATGGACCATTTGGTCCATGTCTGTAAGTCTGAGAGTGTAACACATGGACCCTTACAGGTCCAACACTGGTTATCGAAGTGTGCACGCACACACACACACACACACACACACACGCGCGCACGCACGTGTAACCAAATGGATCCTTACAGATCCAACACTGTTTTTTGATAATCATCGAATGAATTGTGGGAGGACGGCAAGAGAAAGTTAAAAAAAATCAAAGCAAATACAGGTAATTAGAAAATGTTATTTTTGTGCTTTTGTGTTTCTCTTCTTCATATACCCATCTGTCATATCTTTAACATGAGTCTAGGAGGTAATATATGTCTGCAAAGATGGAAAGTAACCAAAGTTATTCCACTCCCCAAGAATGCAAAGAATGCCTTCGCAGGCCCTAATGGCAGACCAATAAGCTTATCACCGGTTTTAAATAAAATACAGATAAATGGTTGAAAGATATTGATAGGAAAAACATGGTGGGAGCAGTACTGTTAGACTATAGTGCTGCCTTTGATGTAATGGATCAGGACATTTTAATTGATAAATTGGAGTGCTATGGTTTTGGCCCTAAGGCGTTATTATGGCTTGAAAACTATCTATGTGACAGAACTCAAAGTGTATTCTTTAATGGCAGTATATCAGATGCTAGATGTGTTAGGACTGGAATCCCCCAAGGAAGTTCATTAGGTCCTTTATTATTTTCCATTTTTACAAATGATTTTCCACTAGCCCTTGAAAAAGCAAAAGAGATGTAATGTTATAAAAATGCATGTCAAGCTCTCCTGGACGACAGTCCAAGAGAGGCTGACAATATCACTCCTTGTTTTCACAAGAGGGTGCTATCAAGTCCCTAAAGCCAGAACAGGGTCTATGCAGCACACAGTACTGTATAGAGCCATGGCTGAGTGGAACAAACTGCCAGCTATAATCACAAAAGAAAAAAAACTAAATCAAGTTTCAAGAGACAATTGAAGAGGCATCTTGAAACGCAAAAACTGTAGGGCACTTGAGCGGACACACACACACAGCAGTCATGATCATGATTAGGATAATATTCTTTATTTTATTTTATTTTATTTTATATACTGTATATGCCCTGTAATGTATGTCCTGTAATGTCATTCATGTCGAATGTCATGTTTTTTATGTTCTGTGTGGACCCCAGGAAGATTAGCTACTGCTATGCACCAGCTAATGGGGATCCTAATAAAACTATAAACTCTAAACTCTATTACTTTACTGTTGAAATGTAAAAATTACATTTCAACGATAGGACCTGTAAATGACAACACAAAAACTAAGGCACTGGTGTCGTACTTCTGGTTTACCGGAACGGGGTTCAACTCCCTGCAGTGCCCTGCTCAATGTGTTGTATTTACATGGTTCATTGAACGGGGTTCAACTCCCTGCAGTGCCCTGCTCAATGTGTTGTATTTACATGGTTCATTGGTCCATGGTCTCAGAGGTCATTGAGCGGCGCGCTATAGTGCGCGATTCTTCATCATCGTTGAGGATTTAAAAAAAGGTGAAAATCAATTAAATATAAAAAATGAAAAAATGAAAAAAACGATGGGTTATAGCCCATGTTTTTTGAAATTTTGAAAAAAAAAGTTATCCTCGTTTCTCATCATTTTGGACCATGGGCTATAGCCCATATCGTACGGCATACTATAGCATGCCGTTTTTCATCATTTTTGAGGATTTGAAAAAAATGAAAAAAACGATGGGTTATAGCCCATGTTTTTTGAAATTTTGAAAAGAAAAAAATCCTCGTTTCTCATCATTTTGGACCATGGGCTATAGCCCATATCGTACGGCATACTATAGCATGCCGTTTTTAATAATTTTTGAGGATTTGAAAAAAATGAAAAAATGAAAAAAACGATGGGTTATAGCCCAGGTTTTTTTTTATTTTGAAAAAAAACATTATCCTCGTTTCTCATCATTTTGGAGCATGGGCTATAGCCCATATCGTACGGCATACTATAGCATGCCGTTTTTCATAATTTTTGAGGATTTGAAAAAATGAAAGAAAACGTTGGGTTATAGCCCAGGTTTTTTGAAATTTTGAAAAAAAACATTATCCTCGTTTCTCATCATTTTGGACCATGGGCTATAGCCCATATCGTACGGCATACTATAGCACGCCGTTTTTCATCATTTTTGAGGATTTGAAAAAAATGAAAAAAAGCGATGGGTTATAGCCCATCGTTTTTTGAATTTTTGAAAAAAAACATTGTTGTTGTTTTTCATCATTTTGGACCATGGGCAGTATGCCGTACGGAATGGTCTATAGCCCATGGTCAAAAATGATGAAAAACGAGGATTTTTATTTTTTCAAAAATTCAAAAAACGATGGGCTATAACCCATGTTTATTTTTTTCAAATCCTCAAAAATGATGAAAAACGGCGTGCTATAGTATGCTGTACGGTAGGGGCTATAG
Source organism: Protomyctophum parallelum (assembly GCF_964188405.1). Classification (NCBI taxonomy): domain Eukaryota; kingdom Metazoa; phylum Chordata; class Actinopteri; order Myctophiformes; family Myctophidae; genus Protomyctophum; species Protomyctophum parallelum. The sequence goes on from NC_139714.1 coordinate 32,626,793, forward strand.
CCCATGTTAAAAAATGATGAAAAACGAGGTTAAACTCTTTTTAGAAAATTTCAAAAAACGATGGGCTATAACCCATGTTTTTTGAATTTTTGAATTTTTTTCAAATCCTCAAAAATGATGAAAAACGGCGTGCTATAGTATGCCGTACGGTAGGGGCTATAGCCCATGTTCAAAATGATGAAAAACGAGGTAAAAAAAAAATCCAAATTTCAAAAAACGATGGGCTATAACCCATGTTTTTTTAAATTTAGATTTTTTTTAAATCCTCAAAAATGAAAAACGGCGTGCGTATGCCGTACGGTAGGGGCTATAGCCCATGTTCAAAAATGATGAAAAACGAGGTAAATCTTTTTTTTCAAAATTTCAAAAACGATGGGCTATAACCCATGTTTTTTTAAATTTAGATTTTTTTTCAAATCCTCAAAAATGATGAAAAACGGCGTGCTATAGTATGCCGTACGGTAGGGGCTATAGCCCATGTTCAAAAATGATGAAAAAAGAGGTTAAAAAAAAATCAAAATTTCAAAAAACGATGGGCTATAACCCATGTTTTTTGAAAATTTGAATGTTTTTCAAATCCTCAAAAATGATGAAAAACGGCGTGCTATAGTATGCCGTACGGTAGGGGCTATAGCCCATGTTCAAAAATGATGAAAAACGAGGTAATTTTTTTTTTCAAAATTTCAAAAAACGATGGGCTATAACCCATGTTTTTTGAAATTTTGATTTTTTTTTTAAATCCTCAAAAATGATGAAAAACGGCGTGCTATAGTATGCCGTACGGTAGGGGCTATAGCCCATGTTAAAAAATGATGATAAACGAGGTTAAAAAAAAAATCTAAATTTCAAAAAACGATGGGCTATAACCTAAAACTAGGTTAATTATTTTTTTTCAAAAAATCAAAAAACGATGGGCTATAACCCATGATTCTTTTTTTTCTTCATCGTTTTCAAATCCTGAAAAATGATGAAAAACGGCGTGCTACAGTATGCCGTACGATATGGGCTATTAGACGAGCGTCTAAAATGGGATAAAAAACGTCAAAAAATAGACGTCTAAAATACGTCTAAAAATAGACGTGTTTTAGACGTCTATTTTTAGAAGTTTTTTATCCCATTTGTAGACGCACGTCTAATAGACGACGTTGACGACGTTGACGACGACGACGACGACGCCGACGACAACGTTGACGACGACGTTGACGACGACGTTGATGACGACGACGACGTTGACGACGACGACGACGACGACGACGACGACGACGACGTTGACGACGACGACGACGACGACGACGTTGACGACGACGTTGACGACGACGACGACGTTGACGACGTTGACGACGACGACGACGACGTTGACGACGACGTTGACGTCGACGACGACAACGACGTTGACGACGACGTTGACAAAGACGACGACGAAGACGACGAAGACGACGACGACGACGTTGACGACGTTGACGGCGACGACGTTGACGACGACGTTGACGACGACGTTGACGACGACGACGACGACGTTGAAAAAAAATTAAAAAATGAAAAAAACGATGGGTTATAGCCCATGTTTTTTGAAATTTTGGAAAAAAAAGTTATCCTCGTTTCTCATCATTTTGGACCATGGGCTATAGCCCATATCGTACGGCATACTATAGCACGCCGTTTTTCAACATTTTTGAGGATTTGACAAAAAATGAAAAAAACGATGGGTTATAGCCCATGTTTTTTGAAATTTTGAAAAAAAAAGTTATCCTCGTTTCTCATCATTTTGGACCATGGGCTATAGCCCATATCGTACGGCATACTATAGCACGCCATTTTTCATCATTTTTGAGGATTTGAAAAAAATTAAAAAAACGATGGGTTATAGCCCATGTTTTTTGAAATTTTGAAAAAAAAAGTTATCCTCGTTTCTCATCCTTTTGGACCATGGGCTATAGCCCATATCGTACGGCATACTATAGCACGCAGTTTTTCATCATTTTTGAGGATTTGAAAAAAAAATGAAAAAATGAAAAAAACGATGGGTTATAGCCCATGTTTTTTGAAATTTTGGAAAAAAAAGTTATCCTCGTTTCTCATCATTTTGGACCATGGGCTATAGCCCATATCGTACGGCATACTATAGCACGCCGTTTTTCATCATTTTTGAGGATTTGACAAAAAATGAAAAAATGAAAAAAACGATGGGTTATAGCCCATGTTTTTTGAAATTTTTAAAAAAAGTTAACCTCGTTTCTCATCTTTTTGGACCATGGGCTATAGCCCATATCGTACGGCATACTATACCACGCCGTTTTTCATCATTTTTGAGGATTTGAAAAAAATGAAAAAAAACATGGGTTATAGCCCATGTTTTTTGAAATTTTGAAAAAAAGGTTATCCTCGTTTCGCATCATTTTGGACCATGGGCTATAGCCCATATCGTACGGCATACTATAGCACGCCGTTTTTCATCATTTTTGAGGATTTGAATTTTTTTTTTTTAAACGATGGGTTATAGCCCATGTTTTTTGAAATTTTGGAAAAAAAAGTTATCCTCGTTTCTCATCATTTTGGACCATGGGCTATAGCCCATATCGTACGGCATACTATAGCACGCCGTTTTTCAACATTTTTGAGGATTTGACAAAAAATGAAAAAAACGATGGGTTATAGCCCATGTTTTTTGAAATTTTGGAAAAAAAAGTTATCCTCGTTTCTCATCATTTTGGACCATGGGCTATAGCCCATATCGTACGGCATACTATAGCACGCCATTTTTCATCATTTTTGAGGATTTGAAAAAAATATGAAAAAATGAAAAAAACGATGGGTTATAGCCCATGTTTTTTGAAATTTTGGAAAAAAAAGTTATCCTCGTTTCTCATCCTTTTGGACCATGGGCTATAGCCCATATCGTACGGCATACTATAGCACGCCGTTTTTCATCATTTTTGAGGATTTGAAAAAAAAATGAAAAAATGAAAAAAACGATGGGTTATAGCCCATGTTTTTTGAAATTTTGGAAAAAAAAGTTATCCTCGTTTCTCATCATTTTGGACCATGGGCTATAGCCCATATCGTACGGCATACTATAGCACGCCGTTTTTCATCATTTTTGAGGATTTGAGAAAAAATGAAAAAATGAAAAAAAACGATGGGTTATAGCCCATGTTTTTTGAAATTTTGAAAAAAAAGTTAACCTCGTTTCTCATCTTTTTGGACCATGGGCTATAGCCCATATCGTACGGCATACTATACCACGCCGTTTTTCATCATTTTTGAGGATTTGAAAAAAATGAAAAAAAACATGGGTTATAGCCCATGTTTTTTGAAATTTTGAAAAAAAGGTTATCCTCGTTTCGCATCATTTTGGACCATGGGCTATAGCCCATATCGTACGGCATACTATAGCACGCCGTTTTTCATCATTTTTGAGGATTTGATTTTTTTTTTTTAAACGATGGGTTATAGCCCATGTTTTTTGAAATTTTGAAAAAAAAAGTTATCCTCGTTTCTCATCATTTTGGATCATGGGCTATAGCCCATATCGTACGGCATACTATAGCACGCCGTTTTTCATCATTTTTGAGGATTTGAAAGAAATGAAAAAAAACGATGGGTTATAGCCCATGTTTTTTGAAAATTTGAAAAAAAAAGTTATCCTCGTTTCTCATCCTTTTGGACCATGGGCTATAGCCCATATCGTACGGCATACTATAGCACGCCGTTTTTCATCATTTTTGAGGATTTGAAAAAAAATGAAAAAATGAAAAAAACGATGGGTTATAGCCCATGTTTTTTTAATTTAAAAAAAAAAAAGTTATCCTCGTTTCTCATCATTTTGGACCATGGGCTATAGCCCATATCGTACGGCATACTATAGCACGCCGTTTTTCATCATTTTTGAGGATTTGAAAAAAAATTAAAAATGAAAAAAACGATGGGTTATAGCCCATGTTTTTGGAAATTTTGAAAAAAAAAGTTATCCTCGTTTCTCATCATTTTGGACCATGGGCTATAGCCCATATCGTACGGCATACTATACCACGCCGTTTTTCATCATTTTTGAGGATTTGAAAAAAATGAAAAAATGAAAAAAAACATGGGTTATAGCCCATGTTTTTTGAAATTTTGAAAAAAAAAGTTATCCTCGTTTCTCATCATTTTGGACCATGGGCTATAGCCCATATCGTACGGCATACTATAGCACGCCGTTTTTCATCATTTTTGAGGATTTGAAAAAAATTTAAAAATGAAAAAAACGATGGGTTATAGCCCATGTTTTTGGAAATTTTGAAAAAAAAAGTTATCCTCGTTTCTCATCATTTTGGACCATGGGCTATAGCCCATATCGTACGGCATACTATACCACGCCGTTTTTCATCATTTTTGAGGATTTGAAAAAAATGAAAAAATGAAAAAAACCATGGGTTATAGCCCATGTTTTTTGAAATTTTGAAAAAAAAAGTTATCCTCGTTTCTCATCATTTTGGACCATGGGCTATAGCCCATATCGTACGGCATACTATAGCACGCCGTTTTTCATCATTTTTGAGGATTTGACAAAAAATGAAAAAAACGATGGGTTATAGGCCATGTTTTTTGAAATTTTGAAAAAAAAAGTTATCCTCGTTTCTCATCATTTTGGACCATGGGCTATAGCCCATATCGTACGGCATACTATAGCACGCCATTTTTCATCATTTTTGAGGATTTGAAAAAAATGAAAAAATGAAAAAAACGATGGGTTATAGCCCATGTTTTTTGAAATTTTGAAAAAAAAATTATCCTCGTTTCTCATCCTTTTGGACCATGGGCTATAGCCCATATCGTACGGCATACTATAGCACGCCGTTTTTCATCATTTTTGAGGATTTGAAAAAAATGAAAAAAAACATGGGTTATAGCCCATGTTTTTTGAAATTTTGAAAAAAAGGTTATCCTCGTTTCGCATCATTTTGGACCATGGGCTATAGCCCATATCGTACGGCATACTATAGCACGCCGTTTTTCATCATTTTTGAGGATTTGATTTTTTTTTTTTAAACGATGGGTTATAGCCCATGTTTTTTGAAATTTTGAAAAAAAAAGTTATCCTCGTTTCTCATCATTTTGGATCATGGGCTATAGCCCATATCGTACGGCATACTATAGCACGCCGTTTTTCATCATTTTTGAGGATTTGAAAAAAATTAAAAAAAACGATGGGTTATAGCCCATGTTTTTAGAAATTTTGAAAAAAAAAGTTATCCTCGTTTCTCATCATTTTGGACCATGGGCTATAGCCCATATCGTACGGCATACTATAGCACGCAATTTTTCATCATTTTTGAGGATTTGAAAAAAATGGAAAAAACGATGGGTTATAGCCCATGTTTTTTGAAAATTTGAAAAAAAAAGTTATCCTCGTTTCTCATCCTTTTGGACCATGGGATATAGCCCATATCGTACGGCATACTATAGCACGCCGTTTTTCATCATTTTTGAGGATTTGAAAAAAAATGAAAAAATGAAAAAAACGATGGGTTATAGCCCATGTTTTTTTAATTTAAAAAAAAAAAAGTTATCCTCGTTTCTCATCATTTTGGACCATGGGCTATAGCCCATATCGTACGGCATACTATAGCACGCCGTTTTTCATCATTTTTGAGGATTTGACAAAAAATGAAAAAAACGATGGGTTATAGGCCATGTTTTTTGAAATTTTGAAAAATAAAGTTATCCTCGTTTCTCATCATTTTGGACCATGGGCTATAGCCCATATCGTACGGCATACTATAGCACGCCATTTTTCATCATTTTTGAGGATTTGAAAAAAATGAAAAAATGAAAAAAAACGATGGGTTATAGCCCATGTTTTTTGAAATTTTGAAAAAAAAATTATCCTCGTTTCTCATCCTTTTGGACCATGGGCTATAGCCCATATCGTACGGCATACTATAGCACGCCGTTTTTCATCATTTTTGAGGATTTGAAAAAAAAATAAAAAAATGAAAAAAACGATGGGTTATAGCCCATGTTTTTTGAAATTTTGGAAAAAAAAGTTATCCTCGTTTCTCATCATTTTGGACCATGGGCTATAGCCCATATCGTACGGCATACTATAGCACGCCGTTTTTCATCATTTTTGAGGATTTGACAAAAAATGAAAAAATGAAAAAAACGATGGGTTATAGCCCATGTTTTTTGAAATTTTGAAAAAAAAGTTATCCTCGTTTCTCATCTTTTTGGACCATGGGCTATAGCCCATATCGTACGGCATACTATAGCACGCCGTTTTTCATCATTTTTGAGGATTTGAAAAAAATGAAAAAATGAAAAAAACGATGGGTTATAGCCCATGTTTTTTGAAATTTTGGAAAAAAAAGTTAGCCTCAGTTCTCATCATTTTGGACCATGGGCTATAGCCCATATCGTACGGCATACTATAGCACGCCGTTTTTCATCATTTTTGAGGATTTGAAAAAAATTTAAAAATTTAAAAAACGATGGGTTATAGCCCATGTTTTTTGAAATTTTGGAAAAAAAAGTTATCCTCGTTTCTCATCATTTTGGACCATGGGCTATAGCCCATATCGTACGGCATACTATACCACGCCGTTTTTCATCATTTTTGAGGATTTGAAAAAAAAATAAAAAAATGAAAAAAACGATGGGTTATAGCCCATGTTTTTTGAAATTTTGAAAAAAAAAGTTATCCTCGTTTCTCATCATTTTGGACCATGGGCTATAGCCCATATCGTACGGCATACTATAGCACGCCGTTTTTCATCATTTTTGAGGATTTGAAAAAAATGAAAAAATGAAAAAAACGATGGGTTATAGCCCATGTTTTTTGAAATTTTGGAAAAAAAAGTTAGCCTCAGTTCTCATCATTTTGGACCATGGGCTATAGCCCATATCGTACGGCATACTATAGCACGCCGTTTTTCATCATTTTTGAGGATTTGAAAAAAATGAAAAAATGAAAAAAACCATGGGTTATAGCCCATGTTTTTTGAAATTTTGAAAAAAAAGTTATCCTCGTTTCGCATCATTTTGGACCATGGGCTATAGCCCATATCGTACGGCATACTATAGCACGCCGTTTTTCATCATTTTTGAGGATTTGAAAAAAAATGAAAAAATGAAAAAAACGATGGGTTATAGCCCATGTTTTTTGAAATTTTGAAAAAAAAAGTTAGCCTCGTTTCTCATCATTTTGGACCATGGGCTATAGCCCATATTGTACGGCATACTATAGCACGCCGTTTTTCATCATTATTGAGGATTTGAAAAAAATTAAAAAAACGATGGGTTATAGCCCATGTTTTTTGAAATTTTGAAAAAAAAAGTTAGCCTCAGTTCTCATCATTTTGGACCATGGGCTATAGCCCATATCGTACGGCATACTATACCACGCCGTTTTTCATCATTTTTGAGGATTTGAAAAAAATGAAAAAATGAAAAAAACCATGGGTTATAGCCCATGTTTTTTGAAATTTTGAAAAAAAAGTTATCCTCGTTTCGCATCATTTTGGACCATGGGCTATAGCCCATATCGTACGGCATACTATAGCACGCCGTTTTTCATCATTTTTGAGGATTTGAAAAAAAATGAAAAAATGAAAAAAACGATGGGTTATAGCCCATGTTTTTTGAAATTTTGAAAAAAAAAGTTAGCCTCGTTTCTCATCATTTTGGACCATGGGCTATAGCCCATATTGTACGGCATACTATAGCACGCCGTTTTTCATCATTATTGAGGATTTGAAAAAAATTAAAAAAACGATGGGTTATAGCCCATGTTTTTTGAAATTTTGAAAAAAAAAGTTATCCTCGTTTCTCATCATTTTGGACCATGGGCTATAGCCCATATCGTACGGCATACTATAGCACGCCATTTTTCATCATTTTTGAGGATTTGAAAAAAATGAAAAAATGAAAAAAAACGATGGGTTATAGCCCATGTTTTTTGAAATTTTGAAAAAAAAATTATCCTCGTTTCTCATCCTTTTGGACCATGGGCTATAGCCCATATCGTACGGCATACTATAGCACGCCGTTTTTCATCATTTTTGAGGATTTGAAAAAAAAATAAAAAAATGAAAAAAACGATGGGTTATAGCCCATGTTTTTTGAAATTTTGGAAAAAAAAGTTATCCTCGTTTCTCATCATTTTGGACCATGGGCTATAGCCCATATCGTACGGCATACTATAGCACGCCATTTTTCATCATTTTTGAGGATTTGAAAAAAATGAAAAAATGAAAAAAAACGATGGGTTATAGCCCATGTTTTTTGAAATTTTGGAAAAAAAAGTTAGCCTCAGTTCTCATCATTTTGGACCATGGGCTATAGCCCATATCGTACGGCATACTATACCACGCCGTTTTTCATCATTTTTGAGGATTTGAAAAAAATGAAAAAATGAAAAAAACCATGGGTTATAGCCCATGTTTTTTGAAATTTTGAAAAAAAAGTTATCCTCGTTTCGCATCATTTTGGACCATGGGCTATAGCCCATATCGTACGGCATACTATAGCACGCCGTTTTTCATCATTTTTGAGGATTTGAAAAAAAATGAAAAAATGAAAAAAACGATGGGTTATAGCCCATGTTTTTTGAAATTTTGAAAAAAAAAGTTAGCCTCGTTTCTCATCATTTTGGACCATGGGCTATAGCCCATATTGTACGGCATACTATAGCACGCCGTTTTTCATCATTATTGAGGATTTGAAAAAAATTAAAAAAACGATGGGTTATAGCCCATGTTTTTTGAAATTTTGAAAAAAAAAGTTATCCTCGTTTCTCATCATTTTGGACCATGGGCTATAGCCCATATCGTACGGCATACTATAGCACGCCATTTTTCATCATTTTTGAGGATTTGAAAAAAATGAAAAAATGAAAAAAAACGATGGGTTATAGCCCATGTTTTTTGAAATTTTGAAAAAAAAATTATCCTCGTTTCTCATCCTTTTGGACCATGGGCTATAGCCCATATCGTACGGCATACTATAGCACGCCGTTTTTCATCATTTTTGAGGATTTGAAAAAAAAATAAAAAAATGAAAAAAACGATGGGTTATAGCCCATGTTTTTTGAAATTTTGGAAAAAAAAGTTATCCTCGTTTCTCATCATTTTGGACCATGGGCTATAGCCCATATCGTACGGCATACTATAGCACGCCGTTTTTCATCATTTTTGAGGATTTGACAAAAAATGAAAAAATGAAAAAAACGATGGGTTATAGCCCATCTTTTTTGAAATTTTGAAAAAAAAGTTATCCTCGTTTCTCATCTTTTTGGACCATGGGCTATAGCCCATATCGTACGGCATACTATAGCACGCCGTTTTTCATCATTTTTGAGGATTTGAAAAAAATGAAAAAATGAAAAAAACGATGGGTTATAGCCCATGTTTTTTGAAATTTTGGAAAAAAAAGTTAGCCTCAGTTCTCATCATTTTGGACCATGGGCTATAGCCCATATCGTACGGCATACTATAGCACGCCGTTTTTCATCATTTTTGAGGATTTGAAAAAAATTAAAAAATTAAAAAAAACGATGGGTTATAGCCCATGTTTTTTGAAATTTTGAAAAAAAAAGTTATCCTCGTTTCTCATCTTTTTGGACCATGGGCTATAGCCCATATCGTACGGCATACTATACCACGCCGTTTTTCATCATTTTTGAGGATTTGACAAAAAATGAAAAAAACGATGGGTTATAGGCCATGTTTTTTGAAATTTTGAAAAAAAAAGTTATCCTCGTTTCTCATCATTTTGGACCATGGGCTATAGCCCATATCGTACGGCATACTATAGCACGCCGTTTTTCATCATTTTTGAGGATTTGAAAAAAATGAAAAAATGAAAAAAACGATGGGTTATAGCCCATGTTTTTTGAAATTTTGGAAAAAAAAGTTAGCCTCAGTTCTCATCATTTTGGACCATGGGCTATAGCCCATATCGTACGGCATACTATAGCACGCCGTTTTTCATCATTTTTGAGGATTTGAAAAAAATGAAAAAATGAAAAAAACGATGGGTTATAGCCCATGTTTTTTGAAATTTTGAAAAAAAAAGTTATCCTCGTTTCTCATCATTTTGGACCATGGGCTATAGCCCATATCGTACGGCATACTATACCACGCCGTTTTTCATCATTTTTGAGGATTTGAAAAAAATGAAAAAATGAAAAAAAACGATGGGTTATAGCCCATGTTTTTTGAAATTTTGAAAAAAAAATTATCCTCGTTTCTCATCCTTTTGGACCATGGGCTATAGCCCATATCGTACGGCATACTATAGCACGCCGTTTTTCATCATTTTTGAGGATTTGAAAAAAAAATAAAAAAATGAAAAAAACGATGGGTTATAGCCCATGTTTTTTGAAATTTTGGAAAAAAAAGTTATCCTCGTTTCTCATCATTTTGGACCATGGGCTATAGCCCATATCGTACGGCATACTATAGCACGCCGTTTTTCATCATTTTTGAGGATTTGACAAAAAATGAAAAAATGAAAAAAACGATGGGTTATAGCCCATCTTTTTTGAAATTTTGAAAAAAAAGTTATCCTCGTTTCTCATCTTTTTGGACCATGGGCTATAGCCCATATCGTACGGCATACTATAGCACGCCGTTTTTCATCATTTTTGAGGATTTGAAAAAAATGAAAAAATGAAAAAAACGATGGGTTATAGCCCATGTTTTTTGAAATTTTGGAAAAAAAAGTTAGCCTCAGTTCTCATCATTTTGGACCATGGGCTATAGCCCATATCGTACGGCATACTATAGCACGCCGTTTTTCATCATTTTTGAGGATTTGAAAAAAATTAAAAAATTAAAAAAACGATGGGTTATAGCCCATGTTTTTTGAAATTTTGAAAAAAAAAGTTATCCTCGTTTCTCATCTTTTTGGACCATGGGCTATAGCCCATATCGTACGGCATACTATACCACGCCGTTTTTCATCATTTTTGAGGATTTGACAAAAAATGAAAAAAACGATGGGTTATAGGCCATGTTTTTTGAAATTTTGAAAAAAAAAGTTATCCTCGTTTCTCATCATTTTGGACCATGGGCTATAGCCCATATCGTACGGCATACTATAGCACGCCGTTTTTCATCATTTTTGAGGATTTGAAAAAAATGAAAAAATGAAAAAAACGATGGGTTATAGCCCATGTTTTTTGAAATTTTGGAAAAAAAAGTTAGCCTCAGTTCTCATCATTTTGGACCATGGGCTATAGCCCATATCGTACGGCATACTATAGCACGCCGTTTTTCATCATTTTTGAGGATTTGAAAAAAATGAAAAAATGAAAAAAACGATGGGTTATAGCCCATGTTTTTTGAAATTTTGAAAAAAAAAGTTATCCTCGTTTCTCATCATTTTGGACCATGGGCTATAGCCCATATCGTACGGCATACTATACCACGCCGTTTTTCATCATTTTTGAGGATTTGAAAAAAATGAAAAAATGAAAAAAACCATGGGTTATAGCCCATGTTTTTTGAAATTTTGAAAAAAAAGTTATCCTCGTTTCGCATCATTTTGGACCATGGGCTATAGCCCATATCGTACGGCATACTATAGCACGCCGTTTTTCATCATTTTTGAGGATTTGAAAAAAAATGAAAAAATGAAAAAAACGATGGGTTATAGCCCATGTTTTTTGAAATTTTGAAAAAAAAGGTTAGCCTCGTTTCTCATCATTTTGGACCATGGGCTATAGCCCATATTGTACGGCATACTATAGCACGCCGTTTTTCATCATTATTGAGGATTTGAAAAAAATTAAAAAAACGATGGGTTATAGCCCATGTTTTTTGAAATTTTGAAAAAAAAAGTTATCCTCGTTTCTCATCATTTTGGACCATGGGCTATAGCCCATATCGTACGGCATACTATAGCACGCCGTTTTTCATCATTTTTGAGGATTTGAAAAAAAAAAAATAATAATAAAAAAAACAATGGGTTATAGCCCATGTTTTTTGAAATTTTGAAAAAAAAAGTTAGCCTCGTTTCTCATCATTTTGGACCATGGGCTATAGCCCATATCGTACGGCATACTATAGCACGCCGTTTTTCATCATTTTTGAGGATTTGAAAAAAAATTAAAAAAACGATAGGTTATAGCCCATGTTTTTTGAAATTTTGAAAAAAAAAGTTATCCTCGTTTCTCATCATTTTGGACCATGGGCTATAGCCCATATCGTACGGCATACTATAGCACGCAGTTTTTCATCATTTTTGAGGATTTGAAAAAAATTAAAAAATTAAAAAAACGATGGGTTATAGCCCATGTTTTTTGAAATTTTGAAAAAAAAAGTTAGCCTCGTTTCTCATCATTTTGGACCATGGGCTATAGCCCATATCGTACGGCATACTATAGCACGCCGTTTTTCATCATTTTTTTGGATTTGGAAAAAATGAAAAAAACGATGGGTTATAGCCCATGTTTTTTGAAATTTTGAAAAAAAAAGTTATCCTCGTTTCTCATCATTTTGGACCATGGGCTATAGCCCATATCGTACGGCATACTATACCACGCCGTTTTTCATCATTTTTGAGGATTTGAAAAAAATGAAAAAATGAAAAAAACCATGGGTTATAGCCCATGTTTTTTGAAATTTTGAAAAAAAAGTTATCCTCGTTTCGCATCATTTTGGACCATGGGCTATAGCCCATATCGTACGGCATACTATAGCACGCCGTTTTTCATCATTTTTGAGGATTTGAAAAAAATGAAAAAATGAAAAAAACGATGGGTTATAGCCCATGTTTTTTGAAATTTTGGAAAAAAAAGTTAGCCTCGTTTCTCATCATTTTGGACCATGGGCTATAGCCCATATCGTACGGCATACTATACCACGCCGTTTTTCATCATTTTTGAGGATTTGAAAAAAATGAAAAAATGAAAAAAACCATGGGTTATAGCCCATGTTTTTTGAAATTTTGAAAAAAAAAGTTATCCTCGTTTCTCATCATTTTGGACCATGGGCTATAGCCCATATCGTACGGCATACTATAGCACGCCGTTTTTCATCATTTTTGAGGATTTGAAAAAAAAAAGAAAAATAATAAAAAAAACAATGGGTTATAGCCCATGTTTTTTGAAATTTTGAAAAAAAAAGTTAGCCTCGTTTCTCATCATTTTGGACCATGGGCTATAGCCCATATCGTACGGCATACTATAGCACGCCGTTTTTCATCATTTTTGAGGATTTGAAAAAAAATGAAAAAAACGATGGGTTATAGCCCATGTTTTTTGAAATTTTGAAAAAAAAAGTTATCCTCGTTTCTCATCATTTTGGACCATGGGCTATAGCCCATATCGTACGGCATACTATAGCACGCAGTTTTTCATCATTTTTGAGGATTTGAAAAAAATTAAAAAATTTAAAAAACGATGGGTTATAGCCCATGTTTTTTGAAATTTTGAAAAAAAAAGTTAGCCTCGTTTCTCATCATTTTGGACCATGGGCTATAGCCCATATCGTACGGCATACTATAGCACGCCGTTTTTCATCATTTTTTAGGATTTGGAAAAAATGAAAAAAACGATGGGTTATAGCCCATGTTTTTTGAAATTTTGAAAAAAAAAGTTATCCTCGTTTCTCATCATTTTGGACCATGGGCTATAGCCCATATCGTACGGCATACTATACCACGCCGTTTTTCATCATTTTTGAGGATTTGAAAAAAATGAAAAAATGAAAAAAACCATGGGTTATAGCCCATGTTTTTTGAAATTTTGAAAAAAAAGTTATCCTCGTTTCGCATCATTTTGGACCATGGGCTATAGCCCATATCGTACGGCATACTATAGCACGCCGTTTTTCATCATTTTTGAGGATTTGAAAAAAATGAAAAAATGAAAAAAACGATGGGTTATAGCCCATGTTTTTTGAAATTTTGGAAAAAAAAGTTAGCCTCGTTTCTCATCATTTTGGACCATGGGCTATAGCCCATATTGTACGGCATACTATAGCACGCCGTTTTTCATAATTATTGAGGATTTGAAAAAAATGAAAAAATGAAAAAAACGATGGGTTATATAGCCCATGTTTTTTGAAATTTTGAAAAAAAAATTATCCTCGTTTCTCATCATTTTGGACCATGGGCTATAGCCCATATCGTACGGCATACTATAGCACGCCGTTTTTCATCATTTTTGAGGATTTGAAAAAAAAATAAAAAAAAATAAAAAAAACAATGGGTTATAGCCCATGTTTTTTGAAATTTTGAAAAAAAAAGTTATCCTCGTTTCTCATCATTTTGGAACATGGGCTATAGCCCATATCGTACGGCATACTATACCACGCCGTTTTTCATCATTTTTGAGGATTTGAAAAAAATGAAAAAATGAAAAAAACCATGGGTTATAGCCCATGTTTTTTGAAATTTTGAAAAAAAAGTTATCCTCGTTTCGCATCATTTTGGACCATGGGCTATAGCCCATATCGTACGGCATACTATAGCACGCCGTTTTTCATCATTTTTGAGGATTTGGAAAAAATGAAAAAAACGATGGGTTATAGCCCATGTTTTTTGAAATTTTGGAAAAAAAAGTTATCCTCGTTTCTCATCATTTTGGACCATGGGCTATAGCCCATATCGTACGGCATACTATACCACGCCGTTTTTCATCATTTTTGAGGATTTGAAAAAAATGAAAAAATGAAAAAAACCATGGGTTATAGCCCATGTTTTTTGAAATTTTGAAAAAAAAGTTATCCTCGTTTCGCATCATTTTGGACCATGGGCTATAGCCCATATCGTACGGCATACTATAGCACGCCGTTTTTCATCATTTTTGAGGATTTGAAAAAAATTAAAAAATTAAAAAAACGATGGGTTATAGCCCATGTTTTTTGAAATTTTGGAAAAAAAAGTTAGCCTCGTTTCTCATCATTTTGGACCATGGGCTATAGCCCATATTGTACGGCATACTATAGCACGCCGTTTTTCATCATTATTGAGGATTTTAAAAAAATTAAAAAATTAAAAAAACGATGGGTTATAGCCCATGTTTTTTTAAATTTTGAAAAAAAAAGTTATCCTCGTTTCTCATCATTTTGGACCATGGGCTATAGCCCATATCGTACGGCATACTATAGCACGCCGTTTTTCATCATTTTTGAGGATTTGAAAAAAATTAAAAAATTAAAAAAAACAATGGGTTATAGCCCATGTTTTTTTAAATTTTGGAAAAAAAAGTTAGCCTCGTTTCTCATCATTTTGGACCATGGGCTATAGCCCATATTGTACGGCATACTATAGCACGCCGTTTTTCATCATTATTGAGGATTTGAAAAAATGAAAAAATGAAAAAAACCATGGGTTATAGCCCATGTTTTTTGAAATTTTGAAAAAAAAGTTATCCTCGTTTCGCATCATTTTGGACCATGGGCTATAGCCCATATCGTACGGCATACTATAGCACGCCGTTTTTCATCATTTTTGAGGATTTGAAAAAAATGAAAAAATGAAAAAAACGATGGGTTATAGCCCATGTTTTTTGAAATTTTGGAAAAAAAAGTTAGCCTCGTTTCTCATCATTTTGGACCATGGGCTATAGCCCATATTGTACGGCATACTATAGCACGCCGTTTTTCATAATTATTGAGGATTTGAAAATAATGAAAAAATGAAAAAAACGATGGGTTATAGCCCATGTTTTTTGAAATTTTGAAAAAAAAAATATCCTCGTTTCTCATCATTTTGGACCATGGGCTATAGCCCATATCGTACGGCATACTATAGCACGCCGTTTTTCATCATTTTTGAGGATTTGAATTTTTTTTTTTTTAATAAAAAAAACAATGGGTTATAGCCCATGTTTTTTGAAATTTTGAAAAAAAAAGTTATCCTCGTTTCTCATCATTTTGGACCATGGGCTATAGCCCATATCGTACGGCATACTATACCACGCCGTTTTTCATCATTTTTGAGGATTTGAAAAAAATGAAAAAATGAAAAAAACCATGGGTTATAGCCCATGTTTTTTGAAATTTTGAAAAAAAGGTTATCCTCGTTTCGCATCATTTTGGACCATGGGCTATAGCCCATATCGTACGGCATACTATAGCACGCCGTTTTTCATCATTTTTGAGGATTTGGAAAAAATGAAAAAAACGATGGGTTATAGCCCATGTTTTTTGAAATTTTGGAAAAAAAAGTTATCCTCGTTTCTCATCATTTTGGACCATGGGCTATAGCCCATATCGTACGGCATACTATAGCACGCCGTTTTTCATCATTTTTGAGGATTTGAAAAAAATTAAAAAATTAAAAAAACGATGGGTTATAGCCCATGTTTTTTGAAATTTTGGAAAAAAAAGTTAGCCTCGTTTCTCATCATTTTGGACCATGGGCTATAGCCCATATTGTACGGCATACTATAGCACGCCGTTTTTCATCATTATTGAGGATTTTAAAAAAATTAAAAAATTAAAAAAACGATGGGTTATAGCCCATGTTTTTTTAAATTTTGGAAAAAAAAGTTATCCTCGTTTCTCATCATTTTGGACCATGGGCTATAGCCCATATCGTACGGCATACTATAGCACGCCGTTTTTCATCATTTTTGAGGATTTGAAAAAAATAAAAAAATAAAAAAAAACAATGGGTTATAGCCCATGTTTTTTTAAATTTTGGAAAAAAAAGTTAGCCTCGTTTCTCATCATTTTGGACCATGGGCTATAGCCCATATTGTACGGCATACTATAGCACGCCGTTTTTCATCATTTTTGAGGATTTGAATTTTTTTTTTTTTTAATAAAAAAAACAATGGGTTATAGCCCATGTTTTTTGAAATTTTGAAAAAAAAAGTTATCCTCGTTTCTCATCATTTTGGACCATGGGCTATAGCCCATATCGTACGGCATACTATACCACGCCGTTTTTCATCATTTTTGAGGATTTGAAAAAAATGAAAAAATGAAAAAAACCATGGGTTATAGCCCATGTTTTTTGAAATTTTGAAAAAAAGGTTATCCTCGTTTCGCATCATTTTGGACCATGGGCTATAGCCAATATCGTACGGCATACTATAGCACGCCGTTTTTCATCATTTTTGAGGATTTGGAAAAAATGAAAAAAACGATGGGTTATAGCCCATGTTTTTTGAAATTTTGGAAAAAAAAGTTATCCTCGTTTCTCATCATTTTGGACCATGGGCTATAGCCCATATCGTACGGCATACTATAGCTCGCCGTTTTTCATCATTTTTGAGGATTTGAAAAAAATTAAAAAATTAAAAAAACGATGGGTTATAGCCCATGTTTTTTGAAATTTTGGAAAAAAAAGTTAGCCTCGTTTCTCATCATTTTGGACCATGGGCTATAGCCCATATTGTACGGCATACTATAGCACGCCGTTTTTCATCATTATTGAGGATT
The DNA here is from genome assembly GCF_964188405.1 of Protomyctophum parallelum. Taxonomy (NCBI): domain Eukaryota; kingdom Metazoa; phylum Chordata; class Actinopteri; order Myctophiformes; family Myctophidae; genus Protomyctophum; species Protomyctophum parallelum. Next base: position 32,644,171 of record NC_139714.1, read on the forward strand.
TTAAAAAAATTAAAAAATTAAAAAAACGATGGGTTATAGCCCATGTTTTTTTTAATTTTGGAAAAAAAAGTTATCCTCGTTTCTCATCATTTTGGACCATGGGCTATAGCCCATATCGTACGGCATACTATAGCACGCCGTTTTTCATCATTTTTGAGGATTTGAAAAAAATTAAAAAATTAAAAAAAACAATGGGTTATAGCCCATGTTTTTTTAAATTTTGGAAAAAAAAGTTAGCCTCGTTTCTCATCATTTTGGACCATGGGCTATAGCCCATATTGTACGGCATACTATAGCACGCCGTTTTTCATCATTTTTGAGGATTTGAAAAAAATGAAAAAATGAAAAAAAAAACAATGGGTTATAGCCCATGTTTTTTTTAATTTTGGAAAAAAAAGTTAGCCTCGTTTCTCATCATTTTGGACCATGGGCTATAGCCCATATCGTACGGCATACTATAGCACGCCGTTTTTCATCATTTTTGAGGATTTGAAAAAAATGAAAAATTGAAAAAAATTATGGGTTATAGCCCATGTTTTTGAAATTTTGAAAAAAAAAGTTAGCCTCGTTTCTCATCATTTTGGACCATGGGCTATAGCCCATATCGTACGGCATACTATAGCACGCCGTTTTTCATCATTTTTGAAGATTTGAAAAAAATGAAAAAATGAAAAAAACGATGGGTTATAGCCCATGTTTTTTGAAATTTTGGAAAAAAAAGTTATCCTCGTTTCTCATCATTTTGGACCATGGGCTATAGCCCATATCGTACGGCATACTATACCACGCCGTTTCTCATCATTTTTGAGGATTTGAAAAAAATGAAAAAATGAAAAAAACCATGGGTTATAGCCCATGTTTTTTGAAATTTTGAAAAAAAAGTTATCCTCGTTTCGCATCATTTTGGACCATGGGCTATAGCCCATATCGTACGGCATACTATAGCACGCAGTTTTTCATCATTTTTGAGGATTTGAAAAAAATGAAAAAATGAAAATATAGGATGGGTTATAGCCCATGTTTTTTGAAATTTTGGAAAAAAAAGTTATCCTCGTTTCTCATCATTTTGGACCATGGGCTATAGCCCATATCGTACGGCATACTATACCACGCCGTTTTTCATCATTTTTGAGGATTTGAAAAAAATGAAAAAATGAAAAAAACGATGGGTTATAGCCCATGTTTTTTGAAATTTTGAAAAAAAAAGTTATCCTCGTTTCTCATCATTTTGGACCATGGGCTATAGCCCATATCGTACGGCATACTATAGCACGCCGTTTTTCATCATTTTTGAAGATTTGAAAAAAATGAAAAAATGAAAAAAACGATGGGTTATAGCCCATGTTTTTTGAAATTTTGGAAAAAAAAGTTATCCTCGTTTCTCATCATTTTGGACCATGGGCTATAGCCCATATCGTACGGCATACTATACCACGCCGTTTCTCATCATTTTTGAGGATTTGAAAAAAATGAAAAAATGAAAAAAACCATGGGTTATAGCCCATGTTTTTTGAAATTTTGAAAAAAAAGTTATCCTCGTTTCGCATCATTTTGGACCATGGGCTATAGCCCATATCGTACGGCATACTATAGCACGCAGTTTTTCATCATTTTTGAGGATTTGAAAAAAATGAAAAAATGAAAATATAGGATGGGTTATAGCCCATGTTTTTTGAAATTTTGGAAAAAAAAGTTATCCTCGTTTCTCATCATTTTGGACCATGGGCTATAGCCCATATCGTACGGCATACTATACCACGCCGTTTTTCATCATTTTTGAGGATTTGAAAAAAATGAAAAAATGAAAAAAACGATGGGTTATAGCCCATGTTTTTTGAAATTTTGAAAAAAAAAGTTATCCTCGTTTCTCATCATTTTGGACCATGGGCTATAGCCCATATCGTACGGCATACTATAGCACGCCGTTTTTCATCATTTTTGAGGATTTGGAAAAAATGAAAAAAATAAAAAAACGATGGGTTATAGCCCATGTTTTTTGAAATTTTGGAAAAAAAAGTTATCCTCGTTTCTCATCATTTTGGACCATGGGCTATAGCCCATGTCGTACGGCATACTATAGCACGCCGTTTTTCATCATTTTTGAGGATTTGAAAAAAATGAAAAATTGAAAAAAATGATGGGTTATAGCCCATGTTTTTTGAAATTTTGGAAAAAGAAGTTAGCCTCGTTTCTCATCATTTTGGACCATGGGCTATAGCCCATATCGTACGGCATACTATAGCACGCCGTTTTTCATCATTTTTGAAGATTTGAAAAAAATGAAAAAATGAAAAAAACGATGGGTTATAGCCCATGTTTTTTGAAATTTTGAAAAAAAAGGTTATCCTCGTTTCTCATCATTTTGGACCATGGGCTATAGCCCATATCGTACGGCATACTATAGCACGCCGTTTTTGATCATTTTTGAGGATTTGAAAAAAATGAAAAATTGAAAAAAACGATGGGTTATAGCCCATGTTTTTTGAAATTTTGAAAAAAAAAGTTATCCTCGTTTCTCATCATTTTGGACCATGGGCTATAGCCCATATCGTACGGCATACTATAGCACGCCGTTTTTCATCATTATTGAGGATTTGAAAAAAATGAAAAAATGAAAGAAACGATGGGTTATAGCCCATGTTTTTTGAAATTTTGAAAAAAAAAGTTATCCTCGTTTCTCATCATTTTGGACCATGGGCTATAGCCCATATCGTACGGCATACTATAGCACGCCGTTTTTCATCATTTTTGAGGATTTGAAAAAAATGAAAATTGAAAAAAATGATGGGTTATAGCCCATGTTTTTTGAAATTTTGAAAAAAAAAGTTAGCCTCGTTTCTCATCATTTTGGACCATGGGCTATAGCCCATATCGTACGGCATACTATAGCACGCCGTTTTTCATCATTTTTGAAGATTTGAAAAAAATGAAAAAATAAAAAAAACGATGGGTTATAGCCCATGTTTTTTGAAATTTTGGAAAAAGAAGTTAGCCTCGTTTCTCATCATTTTGGACCATGGGCTATAGCCCATATCGTACGGCATACTATAGCACGCCGTTTTTCATCATTTTTGAAGATTTGAAAAAAATGAAAAAATGAAAAAAACGATGGGTTATAGCCCATGTTTTTTGAAATTTTGAAAAAAAGAGTTAGCCTCGTTTCTCATCATTTTGGACCATGGGCTATAGCCCATATCGTACGGCATACTATAGCACGCCGTTTTTCATCATTTTTGAAGATTTGAAAAAAATGAAAAAATAAAAAAAACGATGGGTTATAGCCCATGTTTTTTGAAATTTTGGAAAAAAAAGTTATCCTCGTTTCTCATCATTTTGGACCATGGGCTATAGCCCATGTCGTACGGCATACTATAGCACGCCGTTTTTCATCATTTTTGAGGATTTGAAAAAAATGAAAAATTGAAAAAAATGATGGGTTATAGCCCATGTTTTTTGAAATTTTGGAAAAAGAAGTTAGCCTCGTTTCTCATCATTTTGGACCATGGGCTATAGCCCATATCGTACGGCATACTATAGCACGCCGTTTTTCATCATTTTTGAAGATTTGAAAAAAATGAAAAAATGAAAAAAACGATGGGTTATAGCCCATGTTTTTTGAAATTTTGAAAAAAAAGGTTATCCTCGTTTCTCATCATTTTGGACCATGGGCTATAGCCCATATCGTACGGCATACTATAGCACGCCGTTTTTGATCATTTTTGAGGATTTGAAAAAAATGAAAAATTGAAAAAAACGATGGGTTATAGCCCATGTTTTTTGAAATTTTGAAAAAAAAAGTTATCCTCGTTTCTCATCATTTTGGACCATGGGCTATAGCCCATATCGTACGGCATACTATAGCACGCCGTTTTTCATCATTATTGAGGATTTGAAAAAAATGAAAAAATGAAAGAAACGATGGGTTATAGCCCATGTTTTTTGAAATTTTGAAAAAAAAAGTTATCCTCGTTTCTCATCATTTTGGACCATGGGCTATAGCCCATATCGTACGGCATACTATAGCACGCCGTTTTTCATCATTTTTGAGGATTTGAAAAAAATGAAAATTGAAAAAAATGATGGGTTATAGCCCATGTTTTTTGAAATTTTGAAAAAAAAAGTTAGCCTCGTTTCTCATCATTTTGGACCATGGGCTATAGCCCATATCGTACGGCATACTATAGCACGCCGTTTTTCATCATTTTTGAAGATTTGAAAAAAATGAAAAAATAAAAAAAACGATGGGTTATAGCCCATGTTTTTTGAAATTTTGGAAAAAGAAGTTAGCCTCGTTTCTCATCATTTTGGACCATGGGCTATAGCCCATATCGTACGGCATACTATAGCACGCCGTTTTTCATCATTTTTGAAGATTTTAAAAAAATGAAAAAATGAAAAAAACGATGGGTTATAGCCCATGTTTTTTGAAATTTTGAAAAAAAAAGTTAGCCTCGTTTCTCATCATTTTGGACCATGGGCTATAGCCCATATCGTACGGCATACTATAGCACGCCGTTTTTCATCATTTTTGAAGATTTGAAAAAAATGAAAAAATAAAAAAAACGATGGGTTATAGCCCATGTTTTTTGAAATTTTGGAAAAAAAAGTTATCCTCGTTTCTCATCATTTTGGACCATGGGCTATAGCCCATGTCGTACGGCATACTATAGCACGCCGTTTTTCATCATTTTTGAGGATTTGAAAAAAATGAAAAATTGAAAAAAATGATGGGTTATAGCCCATGTTTTTTGAAATTTTGGAAAAAAAAGTTATCCTCGTTTCTCATCATTTTGGACCATGGGCTATAGCCCATGTCGTACGGCATACTATAGCACGCCGTTTTTCATCATTTTTGAGGATTTGAAAAAAATGAAAAATTGAAAAAAATGATGGGTTATAGCCCATGTTTTTTGAAATTTTGGAAAAAGAAGTTAGCCTCGTTTCTCATCATTTTGGACCATGGGCTATAGCCCATATCGTACGGCATACTATAGCACGCCGTTTTTCATCATTTTTGAAGATTTGAAAAAAATGAAAAAATGAAAAAAACGATGGGTTATAGCCCATGTTTTTTGAAATTTTGAAAAAAAAAGTTAGCCTCGTTTCTCATCATTTTGGACCATGGGCTATAGCCCATATCGTACGGCATACTATAGCACGCCGTTTTTCATCATTTTTGAAGATTTGAAAAAAATGAAAAAATAAAAAAAACGATGGGTTATAGCCCATGTTTTTTGAAATTTTGGAAAAAAAAGTTATCCTCGTTTCTCATCATTTTGGACCATGGGCTATAGCCCATGTCGTACGGCATACTATAGCACGCCGTTTTTCATCATTTTTGAGGATTTGAAAAAAATGAAAAATTGAAAAAAATGATGGGTTATAGCCCATGTTTTTTGAAATTTTGGAAAAAGAAGTTAGCCTCGTTTCTCATCATTTTGGACCATGGGCTATAGCCCATATCGTACGGCATACTATAGCACGCCGTTTTTCATCATTTTTGAAGATTTGAAAAAAATGAAAAAATGAAAAAAACGATGGGTTATAGCCCATGTTTTTTGAAATTTTGAAAAAAAAAGTTAGCCTCGTTTCTCATCATTTTGGACCATGGGCTATAGCCCATATCGTACGGCATACTATAGCACACCGTTTTTCATCATTTTTGAAGATTTGAAAAAAATGAAAAAATAAAAAAAACGATGGGTTATAGCCCATGTTTTTTGAAATTTTGGAAAAAAAAGTTATCCTCGTTTCTCATCATTTTGGACCATGGGCTATAGCCCATGTCGTACGGCATACTATAGCACGCCGTTTTTCATCATTTTTGAGGATTTGAAAAAAATGAAAAATTGAAAAAAATGATGGGTTATAGCCCATGTTTTTTGAAATTTTGGAAAAAGAAGTTAGCCTCGTTTCTCATCATTTTGGACCATGGGCTATAGCCCATATCGTACGGCATACTATAGCACGCCGTTTTTCATCATTTTTGAAGATTTGAAAAAAATGAAAAAATGAAAAAAACGATGGGTTATAGCCCATGTTTTTTGAAATTTTGGAAAAAAAAGTTATCCTCGTTTCTCATCATTTTGGACCATGGGCTATAGCCCATATCGTACGGCATACTATAGCACGCCGTTTTTCATCATTTTTGAGGATTTGAAAAAAATGAAAAAATGAAAAAAACGATGGGTTATAGCCCATGTTTTTTGAAATTTTGGAAAAAAAAGTTAGCCTCGTTTCTCATCATTTTGGACCATGGGCTATAGCCCATATTGTACGGCATACTATAGCACGCCGTTTTTCATCATTATTGAGGATTTGAAAAAAATGAAAAAAATTAAAAAACGATGGGTTATAGCCCATGTTTTTTGAAATTTTGAAAAAAAAAGTTATCCTCGTTTCTCATCATTTTGGACCATGGGCTATAGCCCATATCGTACGGCATACTATAGCACGCCGTTTTTCATCATTTTTGAGGATTTGAAAAAAATGAAAAAATGAAAAAAACGATGGGTTATAGCCCATGTTTTTTGAAATTTTGAAAAAAAAAGTTAGCCTCGTTTCTCATCATTTTGGACCATGGGCTATAGCCCATATCGTACGGCATACTATAGCACGCCGTTTTTCATCATTATTGAGGATTTGAAAAAAATGAAAAAATGAAAGAAACGATGGGTTATAGCCCATGTTTTTTGAAATTTTGAAAAAAAAAGTTATCCTCGTTTCTCATCATTTTGGACCATGGGCTATAGCCCATATCGTACGGCATACTATAGCACGCCGTTTTTCATCATTTTTGAGGATTTGAAAAAAATGAAAATTGAAAAAAATGATGGGTTATAGCCCATGTTTTTTGAAATTTTGAAAAAAAAAGTTAGCCTCGTTTCTCATCATTTTGGACCATGGGCTATAGCCCATATCGTACGGCATACTATAGCACGCCGTTTTTCATCATTTTTGAAGATTTGAAAAAAATGAAAAAATAAAAAAAACGATGGGTTATAGCCCATGTTTTTTGAAATTTTGGAAAAAAAAGTTATCCTCGTTTCTCATCATTTTGGACCATGGGCTATAGCCCATGTCGTACGGCATACTATAGCACGCCGTTTTTCATCATTTTTGAGGATTTGAAAAAAATGAAAAATTGAAAAAAATGATGGGTTATAGCCCATGTTTTTTGAAATTTTGGAAAAAGAAGTTAGCCTCGTTTCTCATCATTTTGGACCATGGGCTATAGCCCATATCGTACGGCATACTATAGCACGCCGTTTTTCATCATTTTTGAAGATTTGAAAAAAATGAAAAAATGAAAAAAACGATGGGTTATAGCCCATGTTTTTTGAAATTTTGGAAAAAAAAGTTATCCTCGTTTCTCATCATTTTGGACCATGGGCTATAGCCCATATCGTACGGCATACTATAGCACGCCGTTTTTCATCATTTTTGAGGATTTGAAAAAAATGAAAAAATGAAAAAAACGATGGGTTATAGCCCATGTTTTTTGAAATTTTGGAAAAAAAAGTTAGCCTCGTTTCTCATCATTTTGGACCATGGGCTATAGCCCATATTGTACGGCATACTATAGCACGCCGTTTTTCATCATTATTGAGGATTTGAAAAAAATGAAAAAATTTAAAAAACGATGGGTTATAGCCCATGTTTTTTGAAATTTTGAAAAAAAAAGTTATCCTCGTTTCTCATCATTTTGGACCATGGGCTATAGCCCATATCGTACGGCATACTATAGCACGCCGTTTTTCATCATTTTTGAGGATTTGAAAAAAAAAAAAAAAAAAAAACAATGGGTTATAGCCCATGTTTTTTGAAATTTTGAAAAAAAAGGTTAGCCTCGTTTCTCATCATTTTGGACCATGGGCTATAGCCCATATCGTACGGCATACTATAGCACGCCGTTTTTCATCATTTTTGAGGATTTGAAAAAAATGAAAAATTGAAAAAAACGATGGGTTATAGCCCATGTTTTTTGAAATTTTGAAAAAAAAAGTTATCCTCGTTTCTCATCATTTTGGACCATGGGCTATAGCCCATATCGTACGGCATACTATAGCACGCCGTTTTTCATCATTTTTGAGGATTTGAAAAAAATGAAAAAATGAAAAAAACCATGGGTTATAGCCCATGTTTTTTGAAATTTTGAAAAAAAAGTTATCCTCGTTTCGCATCATTTTGGAACATGGGCTATAGCCCATATCGTACGGCATACTATAGCACGCAGTTTTTCATCATTTTTGAGGATTTGAAAAAAATGAAAAATTGAAAAAAACGATGGGTTATAGCCCATGTTTTTTGAAATTTTGGAAAAAAAAGTTAGCCTCGTTTCTCATCGTTTTGGACCATGGGCTATAGCCCATATTGTACGGCATACTATAGCACGCCGTTTTTCATCATTATTGAGGATTTGAAAAAAATGAAAAAATTTAAAAAACGATGGGTTATAGCCCATGTTTTTTGAAATTTTGAAAAAAAAAGTTATCTTCGTTTCTCATCATTTTGGACCATGGGCTATAGCCCATATCGTACGGCATACTATAGCACGCCGTTTTTGATCATTTTTGAGGATTTGAAAAAAATGAAAAATTGAAAAAAACGATGGGTTATAGCCCATGTTTTTTGAAATTTTGAAAAAAAAAGTTATCCTCGTTTCTCATCATTTTGGACCATGGGCTATAGCCCATATCGTACGGCATACTATAGCACGCCGTTTTTCATCATTATTGAGGATTTGAAAAAAATGAAAAAATGAAAGAAACGATGGGTTATAGCCCATGTTTTTTGAAATTTTGAAAAAAAAAGTTATCCTCGTTTCTCATCATTTTGGACCATGGGCTATAGCCCATATCGTACGGCATACTATAGCACGCCGTTTTTCATCATTTTTGAGGATTTGAAAAAAATGAAAATTGAAAAAAATGATGGGTTATAGCCCATGTTTTTTGAAATTTTGAAAAAAAAAGTTAGCCTCGTTTCTCATCATTTTGGACCATGGGCTATAGCCCATATCGTACGGCATACTATAGCACGCCGTTTTTCATCATTTTTGAGGATTTGAAAAAAATGAAAAATTGAAAAAAATGATGGGTTATAGCCCATGTTTTTTGAAATTTTGGAAAAAGAAGTTAGCCTCGTTTCTCATCATTTTGGACCATGGGCTATAGCCCATATCGTACGGCATACTATAGCACGCCGTTTTTCATCATTTTTGAAGATTTGAAAAAAATGAAAAAATGAAAAAAACGATGGGTTATAGCCCATGTTTTTTGAAATTTTGGAAAAAAAAGTTATCCTCGTTTCTCATCATTTTGGACCATGGGCTATAGCCCATGTCGTACGGCATACTATAGCACGCCGTTTTTCATCATTTTTGAGGATTTGAAAAAAATGAAAAATTGAAAAAAATGATGGGTTATAGCCCATGTTTTTTGAAATTTTGGAAAAAGAAGTTAGCCTCGTTTCTCATCATTTTGGACCATGGGCTATAGCCCATATCGTACGGCATACTATAGCACGCCGTTTTTCATCATTTTTGAAGATTTGAAAAAAATGAAAAAATGAAAAAAACGATGGGTTATAGCCCATGTTTTTTGAAATTTTGGAAAAAAAAGTTATCCTCGTTTCTCATCATTTTGGACCATGGGCTATAGCCCATATCGTACGGCATACTATAGCACGCCGTTTTTCATCATTTTTGAGGATTTGAAAAAAATGAAAAAATGAAAAAAACGATGGGTTATAGCCCATGTTTTTTGAAATTTTGGAAAAAAAAGTTAGCCTCGTTTCTCATCATTTTGGACCATGGGCTATAGCCCATATTGTACGGCATACTATAGCACGCCGTTTTTCATCATTATTGAGGATTTGAAAAAAATGAAAAAATTTAAAAAACGATGGGTTATAGCCCATGTTTTTTGAAATTTTGAAAAAAAAAGTTATCCTCGTTTCTCATCATTTTGGACCATGGGCTATAGCCCATATCGTACGGCATACTATAGCACGCCGTTTTTCATCATTTTTGAGGATTTGAAAAAAATGAAAAAATGAAAAAAACGATGGGTTATAGCCCATGTTTTTTGAAATTTTGAAAAAAAAAGTTAGCCTCGTTTCTCATCATTTTGGACCATGGGCTATAGCCCATATCGTACGGCATACTATAGCACGCCGTTTTTCATCATTATTGAGGATTTGAAAAAAATGAAAAAATGAAAGAAACGATGGGTTATAGCCCATGTTTTTTGAAATTTTGAAAAAAAAAGTTATCCTCGTTTCTCATCATTTTGGACCATGGGCTATAGCCCATATCGTACGGCATACTATAGCACGCCGTTTTTCATCATTTTTGAGGATTTGAAAAAAATGAAAATTGAAAAAAATGATGGGTTATAGCCCATGTTTTTTGAAATTTTGAAAAAAAAAGTTATCCTCGTTTCTCATCATTTTGGACCATGGGCTATAGCCCATATCGTACGGCATACTATAGCACGCCGTTTTTCATCATTTTTGAAGATTTGAAAAAAATGAAAAAATAAAAAAAACGATGGGTTATAGCCCATGTTTTTTGAAATTTTGGAAAAAAAAGTTATCCTCGTTTCTCATCATTTTGGACCATGGGCTATAGCCCATGTCGTACGGCATACTATAGCACGCCGTTTTTCATCATTTTTGAGGATTTGAAAAAAATGAAAAATTGAAAAAAATGATGGGTTATAGCCCATGTTTTTTGAAATTTTGGAAAAAGAAGTTAGCCTCGTTTCTCATCATTTTGGACCATGGGCTATAGCCCATATCGTACGGCATACTATAGCACGCCGTTTTTCATCATTTTTGAAGATTTGAAAAAAATGAAAAAATGAAAAAAACGATGGGTTATAGCCCATGTTTTTTGAAATTTTGGAAAAAAAAGTTATCCTCGTTTCTCATCATTTTGGACCATGGGCTATAGCCCATATCGTACGGCATACTATAGCACGCCGTTTTTCATCATTTTTGAGGATTTGAAAAAAATGAAAAAATGAAAAAAACGATGGGTTATATAGCCCATGTTTTTTGAAATTTTGGAAAAAAAAGTTAGCCTCGTTTCTCATCATTTTGGACCATGGGCTATAGCCCATATTGTACGGCATACTATAGCACGCCGTTTTTCATCATTATTGAGGATTTGAAAAAAATGAAAAAATTTAAAAAACGATGGGTTATAGCCCATGTTTTTTGAAATTTTGAAAAAAAAAGTTATCCTCGTTTCTCATCATTTTGGACCATGGGCTATAGCCCATATCGTACGGCATACTATAGCACGCCGTTTTTCATCATTTTTGAGGATTTGAAAAAAAACAAAAAAAAAAAACAATGGGTTATAGCCCATGTTTTTTGAAATTTTGAAAAAAAAGGTTAGCCTCGTTTCTCATCATTTTGGACCATGGGCTATAGCCCATATCGTACGGCATACTATAGCACGCCGTTTTTCATCATTTTTGAGGATTTGAAAAAAAACAAAAAAAAAAAACAATGGGTTATAGCCCATGTTTTTTGAAATTTTGAAAAAAAAGGTTAGCCTCGTTTCTCATCATTTTGGACCATGGGCTATAGCCCATATCGTACGGCATACTATAGCACGCCGTTTTTCATCATTTTTGAGGATTTGAAAAAAATGAAAATTGAAAAAAATTATGGGTTATAGCCCATGTTTTTTGAAATTTTGAAAAAAAAAGTTATCCTCGTTTCTCATCATTTTGGACCATGGGCTATAGCCCATATCGTACGGCATACTATAGCACGCCGTTTTTCATCATTTTTGAAGATTTGAAAAAAATGAAAAAATAAAAAAAACGATGGGTTATAGCCCATGTTTTTTGAAATTTTGGAAAAAAAAGTTATCCTCGTTTCTCATCATTTTGGACCATGGGCTATAGCCCATGTCGTACGGCATACTATAGCACGCCGTTTTTCATCATTTTTGAGGATTTGAAAAAAATGAAAAATTGAAAAAAATGATGGGTTATAGCCCATGTTTTTTGAAATTTTGGAAAAAGAAGTTAGCCTCGTTTCTCATCATTTTGGACCATGGGCTATAGCCCATATCGTACGGCATACTATAGCACGCCGTTTTTCATCATTTTTGAAGATTTGAAAAAAATGAAAAAATGAAAAAAACGATGGGTTATAGCCCATGTTTTTTGAAATTTTGGAAAAAAAAGTTATCCTCGTTTCTCATCATTTTGGACCATGGGCTATAGCCCATATCGTACGGCATACTATAGCACGCCGTTTTTCATCATTTTTGAGGATTTGAAAAAAATGAAAAAATGAAAAAAACGATGGGTTATAGCCCATGTTTTTTGAAATTTTGGAAAAAAAAGTTAGCCTCGTTTCTCATCATTTTGGACCATGGGCTATAGCCCATATTGTACGGCATACTATAGCACGCCGTTTTTCATCATTATTGAGGATTTGAAAAAAATGAAAAAATTTAAAAAACGATGGGTTATAGCCCATGTTTTTTGAAATTTTGAAAAAAAAAGTTATCCTCGTTTCTCATCATTTTGGACCATGGGCTATAGCCCATATCGTACGGCATACTATAGCACGCCGTTTTTCATCATTTTTGAGGATTTGAAAAAAAACAAAAAAAAAAAACAATGGGTTATAGCCCATGTTTTTTGAAATTTTGAAAAAAAAGGTTAGCCTCGTTTCTCATCATTTTGGACCATGGGCTATAGCCCATATCGTACGGCATACTATAGCACGCCGTTTTTCATCATTTTTGAGGATTTGAAAAAAATGAAAAATTGAAAAAAACGATGGGTTATAGCCCATGTTTTTTGAAAATTTGAAAAAAAAAGTTATCCTCGTTTCTCATCATTTTGGACCATGGGCTATAGCCCATATCGTACGGCATACTATAGCACGCCGTTTTTCATCATTTTTGAGGATTTGAAAAAAATGAAAAAATGAAAAAAACCATGGGTTATAGCCCATGTTTTTTGAAATTTTGAAAAAAAAGTTATCCTCGTTTCGCATCATTTTGGAACATGGGCTATAGCCCATATCGTACGGCATACTATAGCACGCAGTTTTTCATCATTTTTGAGGATTTGAAAAAAATGAAAAATTGAAAAAAACGATGGGTTATAGCCCATGTTTTTTGAAATTTTGGAAAAAAAAGTTAGCCTCGTTTCTCATCGTTTTGGACCATGGGCTATAGCCCATATTGTACGGCATACTATAGCACGCCGTTTTTCATCATTATTGAGGATTTGAAAAAAATGAAAAAAACGATGGGTTATAGCCCATGTTTTTTGAAATTTTGAAAAAAAAGGTTATCCTCGTTTCTCATCATTTTGGACCATGGGCTATAGCCCATATCGTACGGCATACTATAGCACGCCGTTTTTGATCATTTTTGAGGATTTAAAAAAAATGAAAAATTGAAAAAAACGATGGGTTATAACCCATGTTTTTTGAAATTTTGAAAAAAAAAGTTATCCTCGTTTCTCATCATTTTGGACCATGGGCTATAGCCCATATCGTACGGCATACTATAGCACGCCGTTTTTCATCATTATTGAGGATTTGAAAAAAATGAAAAAATAAAAAAAACGATGGGTTATAGCCCATGTTTTTTGAAATTTTGAAAAAAAAAGTTAGCCTCGTTTCTCATCATTTTGGACCATGGGCTATAGCCCATATCGTACGGCATACTATAGCACGCCGTTTTTCATCATTTTTGAAGATTTGAAAAAAATGAAAAAATAAAAAAAAACGATGGGTTATAGCCCATGTTTTTTGAAATTTTGGAAAAAAAAGTTATCTTCGTTTCTCATCATTTTGGACCATGGGCTATAGCCCATATCGTACGGCATACTATAGCACGCCGTTTTTCATCATTTTTGAGGATTTGAAAAAAATGAAAAATTGAAAAAAATGATGGGTTATAGCCCATGTTTTTTGAAATTTTGGAAAAAGAAGTTAGCCTCGTTTCTCATCATTTTGGACCATGGGCTATAGCCCATATCGTACGGCATACTATAGCACGCCGTTTTTCATCATTTTTGAAGATTTGAAAAAAATTAAAAAAACGATGGGTTATAGCCCATGTTTTTTGAAATTTTGAAAAAAAAAGTTATCTTCGTTTCTCATCATTTTGGACCATGGGCTATAGCCCATATCGTACGGCATACTATAGCACGCCGTTTTTCATCATTTTTGAGGATTTGAAAAAAATGAAAAAATGAAAAAAACGATGGGTTATAGCCCATGTTTTTTGAAATTTTGGAAAAGAAAGTTAGCCTCGTTTCTCATCATTTTGGACCATGGGCTATAGCCCATATTGTACGGCATTCTATAGCACGCCGTTTTTCATCATTATTGAGGATTTGAAAAAAATGAATTTTTTTTAAAAACGATGGGTTATAGCCCATGTTTTTTGAAATTTTGAAGAAAAAAGTTATCCTCGTTTCTCATCATTTTGGACCATGGGCTATAGCCCATATCGTACGGCATACTATAGCACGCCGTTTTTCATCATTTTTGAGGATTTGAAAAAAAAAACAAAAAAACAAACAAAAAAACAATGGGTTATAGCCCATGTTTTTTGAAATTTTGAAAAAAAAAGTTAGCCTCGTTTCTCATCATTTTGGACCATGGGCTATAGCCCATATCGTACGGCATACTAAAGCACGCCGTTTTTCATCATTTTTGAGTATTTGAAAAAAATGAAAAAATGAAAAAAACGATGGGTTATAGCCCATGTTTTTTGAAATTTTGAAAAAAAAGGTTATCCTCGTTTCTCATCATTTTGGACCATGGGCTATAGCCCATATCGTACGGCATACTATAGCACGCCGTTTTTGATCATTTTTGAGGATTTGAAAAAAATGAAAAATTGAAAAAAACGATGGGTTATAGCCCATGTTTTTTGAAATTTTGAAAAAAAAAGTTATCCTCGTTTCTCATCATTTTGGACCATGGGCTATAGCCCATATCGTACGGCATACCATAGCACGCCGTTTTTCATCATTATTGAGGATTTGAAAAAAATGAAAAAATGAAAGAAACGATGGGTTATAGCCCATGTTTTTTGAAATTTTGAAAAAAAAAGTTATCCTCGTTTCTCATCATTTTGGACCATGGGCTATAGCCCATATCGTACGGCATACTATAGCACGCCGTTTTTCATCATTTTTGAGGATTTGAAAAAAATGAAAAATTGAAAAAAATGATGGGTTATAGCCCATGTTTTTTGAAATTTTGAAAAAAAAAGTTAGCCTCGTTTCTCATCATTTTGGACCATGGGCTATAGCCCATATCGTACGGCATACTATAGCACGCCGTTTTTCATCATTTTTGAAGATTTGAAAAAAATGAAAAAATAAAAAAAACGATGGGTTATAGCCCATGTTTTTTGAAATTTTGGAAAAAAAAGTTATCCTCGTTTCTCATCATTTTGGACCATGGGCTATAGCCCATGTCGTACGGCATACTATAGCACGCCGTTTTTCATCATTTTTGAGGATTTGAAAAAAATGAAAAATTGAAAAAAATGATGGGTTATAGCCCATGTTTTTTGAAATTTTGGAAAAAGAAGTTAGCCTCGTTTCTCATCATTTTGGACCATGGGCTATAGCCCATATCGTACGGCATACTATAGCACGCAGTTTTTCATCATTTTTGAAGATTTGAAAAAAATGAAAAAATGAAAAAAACGATGGGTTATAGCCCATGTTTTTTGAAATTTTGAAAAAAAAGGTTATCCTCGTTTCTCATCATTTTGGACCATGGGCTATAGCCCATATCGTACGGCATACTATAGCACGCCGTTTTTGATCATTTTTGAGGATTTGAAAAAAAAAACGATGGGTTATAGCCCATGTTTTTTGAAATTTTGAAAAAAAAAGTTATCCTCGTTTCTCATCATTTTGGACCATGGGCTATAGCCCATATCGTACGGCATACTATAGCACGCCGTTTTTCATCATTATTGAGGATTTGAAAAAAATGAAAAAATGAAAGAAACGATGGGTTATAGCCCATGTTTTTTGAAATTTTGAAAAAAAAAGTTATCCTCGTTTCTCATCATTTTGGACCATGGGCTATAGCCCATATCGTACGGCATACTATAGCACGCCGTTTTTCATCATTTTTGAGGATTTGAAAAAAATGAAAATTGAAAAAAATGATGGGTTATAGCCCATGTTTTTTGAAATTTTGAAAAAAAAAGTTAGCCTCGTTTCTCATCATTTTGGACCATGGGCTATAGCCCATATCGTACGGCATACTATAGCACGCCGTTTTTCATCATTTTTGAAGATTTGAAAAAAATAAAAAAATAAAAAAAACGATGGGTTATAGCCCATGTTTTTTGAAATTTTGGAAAAAAAAGTTATCCTCGTTTCTCATCATTTTGGACCATGGGCTATAGCCCATGTCGTACGGCATACTATAGCACGCCGTTTTTCATCATTTTTGAGGATTTGAAAAAAATGAAAAATTGAAAAAAATGATGGGTTATAGCCCATGTTTTTTGAAATTTTGGAAAAAGAAGTTAGCCTCGTTTCTCATCATTTTGGACCATGGGCTATAGCCCATATCGTACGGCATACTATAGCACGCCGTTTTTCATCATTTTTGAAGATTTGAAAAAAATGAAAAAATAAAAAAAACGATGGGTTATAGCCCATGTTTTTTGAAATTTTGGAAAAAAAAGTTATCCTCGTTTCTCATCATTTTGGACCATGGGCTATAGCCCATATCGTACGGCATACTATAGCACGCCGTTTTTCATCATTTTTGAGGATTTGAAAAAAATGAAAAATTGAAAAAAATGATGGGTTATAGCCCATGTTTTTTGAAATTTTGAAAAAAAAAGTTAGCCTCGTTTCTCATCATTTTGGACCATGGGCTATAGCCCATATCGTACGGCATACTATAGCACGCCGTTTTTCATCATTTTTGAAGATTTGAAAAAAATGAAAAAATAAAAAAAACGATGGGTTATAGCCCATGTTTTTTGAAATTTTGGAAAAAAAAGTTATCCTCGTTTCTCATCATTTTGGACCATGGGCTATAGCCCATGTCGTACGGCATACTATAGCACGCCGTTTTTCATCATTTTTGAGGATTTGAAAAAAATGAAAAATTGAAAAAAATGATGGGTTATAGCCCATGTTTTTTGAAATTTTGGAAAAAGAAGTTAGCCTCGTTTCTCATCATTTTGGACCATGGGCTATAGCCCATATCGTACGGCATACTATAGCACGCAGTTTTTCATCATTTTTGAAGATTTGAAAAAAATGAAAAAATGAAAAAAACGATGGGTTATAGCCCATGTTTTTTGAAATTTTGAAAAAAAAGGTTATCCTCGTTTCTCATCATTTTGGACCATGGGCTATAGCCCATATCGTACGGCATACTATAGCACGCCGTTTTTGATCATTTTTGAGGATTTGAAAAAAAAAACGATGGGTTATAGCCCATGTTTTTTGAAATTTTGAAAAAAAAAGTTATCCTCGTTTCTCATCATTTTGGACCATGGGCTATAGCCCATATCGTACGGCATACTATAGCACGCCGTTTTTCATCATTATTGAGGATTTGAAAAAAATGAAAAAATGAAAGAAACGATGGGTTATAGCCCATGTTTTTTGAAATTTTGAAAAAAAAAGTTATCCTCGTTTCTCATCATTTTGGACCATGGGCTATAGCCCATATCGTACGGCATACTATAGCACGCCGTTTTTCATCATTTTTGAGGATTTGAAAAAAATGAAAATTGAAAAAAATGATGGGTTATAGCCCATGTTTTTTGAAATTTTGAAAAAAAAAGTTAGCCTCGTTTCTCATCATTTTGGACCATGGGCTATAGCCCATATCGTACGGCATACTATAGCACGCCGTTTTTCATCATTTTTGAAGATTTGAAAAAAATAAAAAAATAAAAAAAACGATGGGTTATAGCCCATGTTTTTTGAAATTTTGGAAAAAAAAGTTATCCTCGTTTCTCATCATTTTGGACCATGGGCTATAGCCCATGTCGTACGGCATACTATAGCACGCCGTTTTTCATCATTTTTGAGGATTTGAAAAAAATGAAAAATTGAAAAAAATGATGGGTTATAGCCCATGTTTTTTGAAATTTTGGAAAAAGAAGTTAGCCTCGTTTCTCATCATTTTGGACCATGGGCTATAGCCCATATCGTACGGCATACTATAGCACGCCGTTTTTCATCATTTTTGAAGATTTGAAAAAAATGAAAAAATAAAAAAAACGATGGGTTATAGCCCATGTTTTTTGAAATTTTGGAAAAAAAAGTTATCCTCGTTTCTCATCATTTTGGACCATGGGCTATAGCCCATGTCGTACGGCATACTATAGCACGCCGTTTTTCATCATTTTTGAGGATTTGAAAAAAATGAAAAATTGAAAAAAATGATGGGTTATAGCCCATGTTTTTTGAAATTTTGGAAAAAGAAGTTAGCCTCGTTTCTCATCATTTTGGACCATGGGCTATAGCCCATATCGTACGGCATACTATAGCACGCCGTTTTTCATCATTTTTGAAGATTTGAAAAAAATGAAAAAATGAAAAAAACGATGGGTTATAGCCCATGTTTTTTGAAATTTTGGAAAAAAAAGTTATCCTCGTTTCTCATCATTTTGGACCATGGGCTATAGCCCATATCGTACGGCATACTATAGCACGCCGTTTTTCATCATTTTTGAGGATTTGAAAAAAATGAAAAAATGAAAAAAACGATGGGTTATAGCCCATGTTTTTTGAAATTTTGGAAAAAAAAGTTAGCCTCGTTTCTCATCATTTTGGACCATGGGCTATAGCCCATATTGTACGGCATACTATAGCACGCCGTTTTTCATCATTATTGAGGATTTGAAAAAAATTAAAAAAATTAAAAAACGATGGGTTATAGCCCATGTTTTTTGAAATTTTGAAAAAAAAAGTTATCCTCGTTTCTCATCATTTTGGACCATGGGCTATAGCCCATATCGTACGGCATACTATAGCACGCCGTTTTTCATCATTTTTGAGGATTTGAAAAAAATGAAAAAATGAAAAAAACGATGGGTTATAGCCCATGTTTTTTGAAATTTTGAAAAAAAAAGTTAGCCTCGTTTCTCATCATTTTGGACCATGGGCTATAGCCCATATCGTACGGCATACTATAGCACGCCGTTTTTCATCATTATTGAGGATTTGAAAAAAATGAAAAAATGAAAGAAACGATGGGTTATAGCCCATGTTTTTTGAAATTTTGAAAAAAAAAGTTATCCTCGTTTCTCATCATTTTGGACCATGGGCTATAGCCCATATCGTACGGCATACTATAGCACGCCGTTTTTCATCATTTTTGAGGATTTGAAAAAAATGAAAATTGAAAAAAATGATGGGTTATAGCCCATGTTTTTTGAAATTTTGAAAAAAAAAGTTATCCTCGTTTCTCATCATTTTGGACCATGGGCTATAGCCCATATCGTACGGCATACTATAGCACGCCGTTTTTCATCATTTTTGAAGATTTGAAAAAAATGAAAAAATAAAAAAAACGATGGGTTATAGCCCATGTTTTTTGAAATTTTGGAAAAAAAAGTTATCCTCGTTTCTCATCATTTTGGACCATGGGCTATAGCCCATGTCGTACGGCATACTATAGCACGCCGTTTTTCATCATTTTTGAGGATTTGAAAAAAATGAAAATTGAAAAAAATGATGGGTTATAGCCCATGTTTTTTGAAATTTTGGAAAAAGAAGTTAGCCTCGTTTCTCATCATTTTGGACCATGGGCTATAGCCCATATCGTACGGCATACTATAGCACGCCGTTTTTCATCATTTTTGAAGATTTGAAAAAAATGAAAAAATGAAAAAAACGATGGGTTATAGCCCATGTTTTTTGAAATTTTGGAAAAAAAAGTTATCCTCGTTTCTCATCATTTTGGACCATGGGCTATAGCCCATATCGTACGGCATACTATAGCACGCCGTTTTTCATCATTTTTGAGGATTTGAAAAAAATGAAAAAATGAAAAAAACGATGGGTTATAGCCCATGTTTTTTGAAATTTTGGAAAAAAAAGTTAGCCTCGTTTCTCATCATTTTGGACCATGGGCTATAGCCCATATTGTACGGCATACTATAGCACGCCGTTTTTCATCATTATTGAGGATTTGAAAAAAATTAAAAAAATTAAAAAACGATGGGTTATAGCCCATGTTTTTTGAAATTTTGAAAAAAAAAGTTATCCTCGTTTCTCATCATTTTGGACCATGGGCTATAGCCCATATCGTACGGCATACTATAGCACGCCGTTTTTCATCATTTTTGAGGATTTGAAAAAAAAAACAAAAAAAAAAACAATGGGTTATAGCCCATGTTTTTTGAAATTTTGAAAAAAAAGGTTAGCCTCGTTTCTCATCATTTTGGACCATGGGCTATAGCCCATATCGTACGGCATACTATAGCACGCCGTTTTTCATCATTTTTGAGGATTTTTTGAAATTTTGGAAAAAAAAGTTAGCCTCGTTTCTCATCATTTTGGACCATGGGCTATAGCCCATATTGTACGGCATACTATAGCACGCCGTTTTTCATCATTATTGAGGATTTGAAAAAAATTAAAAAAATTAAAAAACGATGGGTTATAGCCCATGTTTTTTGAAATTTTGAAAAAAAAAGTTATCCTCGTTTCTCATCATTTTGGACCATGGGCTATAGCCCATATCGTACGGCATACTATAGCACGCCGTTTTTCATCATTTTTGAGGATTTGAAAAAAAAAACAAAAAACAAAACAAAAAAACAATGGGTTATAGCCCATGTTTTTTGAAATTTTGAAAAAAAAAGTTAGCCTCGTTTCTCATCATTTTGGACCATGGGCTATAGCCCATATCGTACGGCATACTAAAGCACGCCGTTTTTCATCATTTTTGAGTATTTGAAAAAAATGAAAAAATGAAAAAAACGATGGGTTATAGCCCATGTTTTTTGAAATTTTGAAAAAAAAGGTTATCCTCGTTTCTCATCATTTTGGACCATGGGCTATAGCCCATATCGTACGGCATACTATAGCACGCCGTTTTTGATCATTTTTGAGGATTTGAAAAAAATGAAAAATTGAAAAAAACGATGGGTTATAGCCCATGTTTTTTGAAATTTTGAAAAAAAAAGTTATCCTCGTTTCTCATCATTTTGGACCATGGGCTATAGCCCATATCGTACGGCATACTATAGCACGCCGTTTTTCATCATTATTGAGGATTTGAAAAAAATGAAAAAATGAAAGAAACGATGGGTTATAGCCCATGTTTTTTGAAATTTTGAAAAAAAAAGTTAGCCTCGTTTCTCATCATTTTGGACCATGGGCTATAGCCCATATCGTACGGCATACTAAAGCACGCCGTTTTTCATCATTTTTGAGTATTTGAAAAAAATGAAAAAATGAAAAAAACGATGGGTTATAGCCCATGTTTTTTGAAATTTTGAAAAAAAAGGTTATCCTCGTTTCTCATCATTTTGGACCATGGGCTATAGCCCATATCGTACGGCATACTATAGCACGCTGTTTTTGATCATTTTTGAGGATTTGAAAAAAATGAAAAATTGAAAAAAACGATGGGTTATAGCCCATGTTTTTTGAAATTTTGAAAAAAAAAGTTATCCTCGTTTCTCATCATTTTGGACCATGGGCTATAGCCCATATCGTACGGCATACTATAGCACGCCGTTTTTCATCATTTTTGAGGATTTGAAAAAAATGAAAAATTGAAAAAAATGATGGGTTATAGCCCATGTTTTTTGAAATTTTGAAAAAAAAAGTTAGCCTCGTTTCTCATCATTTTGGACCATGGGCTATAGCCCATATCGTACAGCATACTATAGCACGCCGTTTTTCATCATTTTTGAAGATTTGAAAAAAATGAAAAAATGAAAAAAACGATGGGTTATAGCCCATGTTTTTTGAAATTTTGGAAAAAAAAGTTATCCTCGTTTCTCATCATTTTGGACCATGGGCTATAGCCCATATCGTACGGCATACTATAGCACGCCGTTTTTCATCATTTTTGAGGATTTGAAAAAAATGAAAAAATGAAAAAAACGATGGGTTATAGCCCATGTTTTTTGAAATTTTGGAAAAAAAAGTTAGCCTCGTTTCTCATCATTTTGGACCATGGGCTATAGCCCATATTGTACGGCATACTATAGCACGCCGTTTTTCATCATTATTGAGGATTTGAAAAAAAATGAAAAAATTTAAAAAACGATGGGTTATAGCCCATGTTTTTTGAAATTTTGAAAAAAAAAGTTATCCTCGTTTCTCATCATTTTGGACCATGGGCTATAGCCCATATCGTACGGCATACTATAGCACGCCGTTTTTCATCATTTTTGAGTATTTGAAAAAAATGAAAAAATGAAAGAAACGATGGGTTATAGCCCATGTTTTTTGAAATTTTGAAAAAAAAGGTTATCCTCGTTTCTCATCATTTTGGACCATGGGCTATAGCCCATATCGTACGGCATACTATAGCACGCCGTTATTGATCATTTTTGAGGATTTGAAAAAAATGAAAAATTGAAAAAAACGATGGGTTATAGCCCATGTTTTTTGAAATTTTGAAAAAAAAAGTTATCCTCGTTTCTCATCATTTTGGACCATGGGCTATAGCCCATATCGTACGGCATACTATAGCACGCCGTTTTTCATCATTTTTGAGGATTTGAAAAAAATGAAAAATTGAAAAAAATGATGGGTTATAGCCCATGTTTTTTGAAATTTTGAAAAAAAAAGTTAGCCTCGTTTCTCATCATTTTGGACCATGGGCTATAGCCCATATCGTACAGCATACTA
Source organism: Protomyctophum parallelum (assembly GCF_964188405.1). Lineage (NCBI taxonomy): Eukaryota > Metazoa > Chordata > Actinopteri > Myctophiformes > Myctophidae > Protomyctophum > Protomyctophum parallelum. Next base: position 32,667,045 of record NC_139714.1, read on the forward strand.
TAGCACGCCGTTTTTCATCATTTTTGAAGATTTGAAAAAAATGAAAAAATGAAAAAAACGATGGGTTATAGCCCATGTTTTTTGAAATTTTGGAAAAAAAAGTTATCCTCGTTTCTCATCATTTTGGACCATGGGCTATAGCCCATATCGTACGGCATACTATAGCACGCCGTTTTTCATCATTTTTGAGGATTTGAAAAAAATGAAAAAATTTAAAAAACGATGGGTTATAGCCCATGTTTTTTGAAATTTTGGAAAAAAAAGTTAGCCTCGTTTCTCATCATTTTGGACCATGGGCTATAGCCCATATTGTACGGCATACTATAGCACGCCATTTTTCATCATTATTGAGGATTTGAAAAAAATGAAAAAATTTAAAAAACGATGGGTTATAGCCCATGTTTTTTGAAATTTTGAAAAAAAAAGTTATCCTCGTTTCTCATCATTTTGGACCATGGGCTATAGCCCATATCGTACGGCATACTATAGCACGCCGTTTTTCATCATTTTTGAGGATTAAAAAAAAAAAAAAAAAAAAACAAAAAAAACAATGGGTTATAGCCCATGTTTTTTGAAATTTTGAAAAAAAAAGTTAGCCTCGTTTCTCATCATTTTGGACCATGGGCTATAGCCCATATTCTACGGCATACTATAGCACGCCGTTTTTCATCATTTTTGAGTATTTGAAAAAAATGAAAAAATGAAAAAAACGATGGGTTATAGCCCATGTTTTTTGAAATTTTGAAAAAAAAGGTTATCCTCGTTTCTCATCATTTTGGACCATGGGCTATAGCCCATATCGTACGGCATACTATAGCACGCCGTTATTGATCATTTTTGAGGATTTGAAAAAAATGAAAAATTGAAAAAAACGATGGGTTATAGCCCATGTTTTTTTAAATTTTGAAAAAAAAAGTTATCCTCGTTTCTCATCATTTTGGACCATGGGCTATAGCCCATATCGTACGGCATACTATAGCACGCCGTTTTTCATCATTTTTGAGGATTTGAAAAAAATGAAAAAATGAAAGAAACGATGGGTTATAGCCCATGTTTTTTGAAATTTTGAAAAAAAAAGTTATCCTCGTTTCTCATCATTTTGGACCATGGGCTATAGCCCATATCGTACGGCATACTATAGCACGCCGTTTTTCTACATTTTTGAGGATTTGAAAAAAATGAAAAATTGAAAAAAATGATGGGTTATAGCCCATGTTTTTTGAAATTTTGAAAAAAAAAGTTAGCCTCGTTTCTCATCATTTTGGACCATGGGCTATAGCCCATATCGTACGGCATACTATAGCACGCCGTTTTTCATCATTTTTGAAGATTTGAAAAAAATGAAAAAATGAAAAAAACGATGGGTTATAGCCCATGTTTTTTGAAATTTTGAAAAAAAAAGTTATCCTCGTTTCTCATCATTTTGGACCAAGGGCTATAGCCCATATCGTACGGCATACTATAGCACACCGTTTTTCATCATTTTTGAAGATTTGAAAAAAAAAAAAAAAAAAAAAAAACAATGGGTTATAGCCCATGTTTTTTGAAATTTTGGAAAAAAAAGTTAGCCTCGTTTCTCATCATTTTGGACCATGGGCTATAGCCCATATCGTACGGCATACTATAGCACGCCGTTTTTCATCATTTTTGAGGATTTAAAAAAAATGAAAAATTGAAAAAAATGATGGGTTATAGCCCATGTTTTTTGAAATTTTGAAAAAAAAAGTTAGCCTCGTTTCTCATCATTTTGGACCATGGGCTATAGCCCATATCGTACGGCATACTATAGCACGCCGTTTTTCATCATTTTTGAAGATTTGAAAAAAATGAAAAAATGAAAAAAACGATGGGTTATAGCCCATGTTTTTTGAAATTTTGAAAAAAAAAGTTATCCTCGTTTCTCATCATTTTGGACCAAGGGCTATAGCCCATATCGTACGGCATACTATAGCACACCGTTTTTCATCATTTTTGAAGATTTGAAAAAAAAAAAAAAAAAAAAAAAACAATGGGTTATAGCCCATGTTTTTTGAAATTTTGGAAAAAAAAGTTAGCCTCGTTTCTCATCATTTTGGACCATGGGCTATAGCCCATATCGTACGGCATACTATAGCACGCCGTTTTTCATCATTTTTGAGGATTTAAAAAAAATGAAAAATTGAAAAAAATGATGGGTTATAGCCCATGTTTTTTGAAATTTTGAAAAAAAAAGTTAGCCTCGTTTCTCATCATTTTGGACCATGGGCTATAGCCCATATCGTACGGCATACTATAGCACGCCGTTTTTCATCATTTTTGAAGATTTGAAAAAAATGAAAAAATGAAAAAAACGATGGGTTATAGCCCATGTTTTTTGAAATTTTGGGAAAAAAAGTTATCCTCGTTTCTCATCATTTTGGACCATGGGCTATAGCCCATATCGTACGGCATACTATAGCACGCCGTTTTTCATCATTTTTGAGGATTTGAAAAAAATGAAAAAATGAAAAAAACGATGGGTTATAGCCCATGTTTTTTGAAATTTTGGAAAAAAAAGTTAGCCTCGTTTCTCATCATTTTGGACCATGGGCTATAGCCCATATTGTACGGCATACTATAGCACGCCGTTTTTCATCATTATTGAGGATTTGAAAAAAATGAAAAAATTTAAAAAACGATGGGTTATAGCCCATGTTTTTTGAAATTTTGAAAAAAAAAGTTATCCTCGTTTCTCATCATTTTGGACCATGGGCTATAGCCCATATCGTACGGCATACTATAGCACGCCGTTTTTCATCATTTTTGAGGATTTGAAAAAAAAAAAAAAAAAAACAATGGGTTATAGCCCATGTTTTTTGAAATTTTGAAAAAAAAAGTTAGCCTCGTTTCTCATCATTTTGGACCATGGGCTATAGCCCATATCGTACGGCATACTATAGCACGCCGTTTTTCATCATTTTTGAGTATTTGAAAAAAATTAAAAAATGAAAAAAACGATGGGTTATAGCCCATGTTTTTTGAAATTTTGAAAAAAAAGGTTATCCTCGTTTCTCATCATTTTGGACCAAGGGCTATAGCCCATATCGTACGGCATACTATAGCACGCCGTTTTTCATCATTTTTGAAGATTTAAAAAAAAAAAAAAAAAAAAAAAAACAATGGGTTATAGCCCATGTTTTTTGAAATTTTGGAAAAAAAAGTTAGCCTCGTTTCTCATCATTTTGGACCATGGGCTATAGCCCATATTGTACGGCATACTATAGCACGCCGTTTTTCATCATTATTGAGGATTTGAAAAAAATGAAAAAATTTAAAAAACGATGGGTTATAGCCCATGTTTTTTGAAATTTTGAAAAAAAAAGTTATCCTCGTTTCTCATCATTTTGGACCATGGGCTATAGCCCATATCGTACGGCATACTATAGCACGCCGTTTTTCATCATTTTTGAGGATTTGAAAAAAATGAAAAAATGAAAGAAACGATGGGTTATAGCCCATGTTTTTTGAAATTTTGAAAAAAAAAGTTATCCTCGTTTCTCATCATTTTGGACCATGGGCTATAGCCCATATCGTACGGCATACTATAGCACGCCGTTTTTCATCATTTTTGAGGATTTAAAAAAAATGAAAAATTGAAAAAAATGATGGGTTATAGCCCATGTTTTTTGAAATTTTGAAAAAAAAAGTTAGCCTCGTTTCTCATCATTTTGGACCATGGGCTATAGCCCATATCGTACGGCATGCTATAGCACGCCGTTTTTCATCATTTTTGAAGATTTGAAAAAAATGAAAAAATGAAAAAAACGATGGGTTATAGCCCATGTTTTTTGAAATTTTGGAAAAAAAAGTTATCCTCGTTTCTCATCATTTTGGACCATGGGCTATAGCCCATATCGTACGGCATACTATAGCACGCCGTTTTTCATCATTTTTGAGGATTTGAAAAAAATGAAAAAATGAAAAAAACGATGGGTTATAGCCCATGTTTTTTGAAATTTTGGAAAAAAAAGTTAGCCTCGTTTCTCATCATTTTGGACCATGGGCTATAGCCCATATTGTACGGCATACTATAGCACGCCGTTTTTCATCATTATTGAGGATTTGAAAAAAATGAAAAATTTTAAAAAACGATGGGTTATAGCCCATGTTTTTTGAAATTTTGAAAAAAAAAGTTATCCTCGTTTCTCATCATTTTGGACCATGGGCTATAGCCCATATCGTACGGCATACTATAGCACGCCGTTTTTCATCATTTTTGAGGATTAAAAAAACAAACAAAAAAAACAATGGGTTATAGCCCATGTTTTTTGAAATTTTGAAAAAAAAGGTTATCCTCGTTTCTCATAATTTTGGACCATGGGCTATAGCCCATATCGTACGGCATACTATAGCACGCCGTTTTTGATCATTTTTGAGGATTTGAAAAAAATGAAAAATTGAAAAAAACGATGGGTTTTAGCCCATGTTTTTTGAAATTTTGAAAAAAAAAGTTATCCTCGTTTCTCATCATTTTGGACCATGGGCTATAGCCCATATCGTACGGCATACTATAGCACGCCGTTTTTCATCATTTTTGAGGATTTGAAAAAAATGAAAAAATGAAAGAAACGATGGGTTATAGCCCATGTTTTTTGAAATTTTGAAAAAAAAAGTTATCCTCGTTTCTCACCATTTTGGACCATGGGCTATAGCCCATATCGTACGGCATACTATAGCACGCCGTTTTTCATCATTTTTGAGGATTTGAAAAAAATGAAAAAATGAAAAAAACGATGGGTTATAGCCCATGTTTTTTGAAATTTTGGAAAAAAAAGTTAGCCTCGTTTCTCATCATTTTGGACCATGGGCTATAGCCCATATTGTACGGCATACTATAGCACGCCGTTTTTCATCATTATTGAGGATTTGAAAAAAATGAAAATTTTTAAAAAAACGATGGGTTATAGCCCATGTTTTTTGAAATTTTGAAAAAAAAAGTTATCCTCGTTTCTCATCATTTTGGACCATGGGCTATAGCCCATATCGTACGGCATACTATAGCACGCCGTTTTTCATCATTTTTGAGGATTAAAAAAACAAACAAAAAAAACAATGGGTTATAGCCCATGTTTTTTGAAATTTTGAAAAAAAAGGTTATCCTCGTTTCTCATAATTTTGGACCATGGGCTATAGCCCATATCGTACGGCATACTATAGCACGCCGTTTTTGATCATTTTTGAGGATTTGAAAAAAATGAAAAATTGAAAAAAACGATGGGTTATAGCCCATGTTTTTTGAAATTTTGAAAAAAAAAGTTATCCTCGTTTCTCATCATTTTGGACCATGGGCTATAGCCCATATCGTACGGCATACTATAGCACGCCGTTTTTCATCATTTTTGAGGATTTGAAAAAAATGAAAAAATGAAAGAAACGATGGGTTATAGCCCATGTTTTTTGAAATTTTGAAAAAAAAAGTTATCCTCGTTTCTCATCATTTTGGACCATGGGCTATAGCCCATATCGTACGGCATACTATAGCACGCCGTTTTTCATCATTTTTGAGGATTTGAAAAAAATTAAAAATTGAAAAAAATGATGGGTTATAGCCCATGTTTTTTTAAATTTTGAAAAAAAAAGTTAGCCTCGTTTCTCATCATTTTGGACCATGGGCTATAGCCCATATCGTACGGCATACTATAGCACGCCGTTTTTCATCATTTTTGAAGATTTGAAAAAAATGAAAAAAATAAAAAAACGATGGGTTATAGCCCATGTTTTTTGAAATTTTGGAAAAAAAAGTTATCCTCGTTTCTCATCATTTTGGACCATGGGCTATAGCCCATGTCGTACGGCATACTATAGCACGCCGTTTTTCATCATTTTTGAGGATTTGAAAAAAATGAAAAATTGAAAAAAATGATGGGTTATAGCCCATGTTTTTTGAAATTTTGGAAAAAGAAGTTAGCCTCGTTTCTCATCATTTTGGACCATGGGCTATAGCCCATATCGTACGGCATACTATAGCACGCCGTTTTTCATCATTTTTGAAGATTTAAAAAAAATGAAAAAATGAAAAAAACGATGGGTTATAGCCCATGTTTTTTGAAATTTTGAAAAAAAAGGTTATCCTCGTTTCTCATCATTTTGGACCATGGGCTATAGCCCATATCGTACGGCATACTATAGCACGCCGTTTTTGATCATTTTTGAGGATTTGAAAAAAATGAAAAATTGAAAAAAACGATGGGTTATAGCCCATGTTTTTTGAAATTTTGAAAAAAAAAGTTATCCTCGTTTCTCATCATTTTGGACCATGGGCTATAGCCCATATCGTACGGCATACTATAGCACGCCGTTTTTCATCATTTTTGAAGATTTGAAAAAAATGAAAAAATGAAAAAAACGATGGGTTATAGCCCATGTTTTTTGAAATTTTGAAAAAAAAAGTTATCCTCGTTTCTCATCATTTTGGACCAAGGGCTATAGCCCATATCGTACGGCATACTATAGCACGCCGTTTTTCATAATTTTTGAAGATTTGAAAAAAAGAAAAAAAAAAAGATGGGTTATAGCCCATGTTTTTTGAAAATTTGAAAAACATGGGCTATAACCCATCGTTTTTTTTTATTTTGGCGTGCTATAGTATGCCGTACGATATGGGCTATAGCCCATGGTCCAAAATGATGAGAAACGAGGATAACTTTTTTTTTCAAAATTTCAAAAAACATGGGCTATAACCCATCGTTTTTTTCATTTTTTCATTTTTTTTCAAATCCTCAAAAATGATGAAAAACGGCGTGCCATAGTATGCCGTACGATATGGGCTATAGCCCATGGTCCAAAATGATGAGAAACGAGGATAACTTTTTTTTTTTTAATTCAAAAAACATGGGCTATAACCTATCGTTTTTTTCATTTTTTTATTTTTTTCAAATCCTCAAAAATGATGAAAAACGGCGTGCTATAGTATGCCGTACGATATGGGCTATAGCCCATGGTCCAAAATGATGAGAAACGAGGCTAACCTTTATTTTCAAAATTTCAAAAAACATGGGCTATAACCCATCGTTTTTTTCATTTTTTCATTTTTTTCAAATCCTCAAAAATGATGAAAAACGCCGTGCTATAGTATGCCGTACGATATGGGCTATAGCCCATGGTCCAAAATGATGCGAAACGAGGATAACTTTTTTTTCAAAATTTCAAAAAACATGGGCTATAACCCATCGTTTTTTTCATTTCTTGTCAAATCCTCAATAATGATGAAAAACGGCGTGCTATAGTATGCCGTACGATATGGGCTATAGCCCATGGTCCAAAATGATGAGAAACGAGGATAACTTTTTTTTTCAAAATTTCAAAAAACATGGGCTATAACCCATCGTTTATTTCATTTTTTCATTTTTTTCAAATCCTCAAAAATGATGAAAAACGGCGTGCTATAGTATGCCGTACGATATGGGCTATAGCCCATGGTCCAAAATGATGAGAAACGAGGCTAACCTTTTTTTTCAAAATTTCAAAAAACATGGGCTATAACCCATCGTTTTTTTCATTTTTTTTATTTTTTTCAAATCCTCAAAAATGATGAAAAACGGCGTGCTATAGTATGCCGTACGATATGGGCTATAGCCCATGGTCCAAAAGGATGCGAAACGAGGATAACTTTTTTTTCAAAATTTCAAAAAACATGGGCTATAACCCATCGTTTTTTTCATTTCTTGTCAAATCCTCAATAATGATGAAAAACGGCGTGCTATAGTATGCCGTACGATATGGGCTATAGCCCATGGTCCAAAATGATGAGAAACGAGGATAACTTTTTTTTTCAAAATTTCAAAAAACATGGGCTATAAACCATCGTTTTTTTCATTTTTTCATTTTTTTCAAATCCTCAAAAATGATGAAAAACGGCGTGCTATAGTATGCCGTACGATATGGGCTATAGCCCATGGTCCAAAATGATGAGAAACGAGGCTAACTTTTTTTTTCAAAATTTCAAAAAACATGGGCTATAACCCATCGTTTTTTTAATTTTTTTCAAATCCTCAAAAATGATGAAAAACGGCGTGCTATAGTATGCCGTACGATATGGGCTATAGCCCGCAGTCCAAAATGATGAGAAACGAGGATAACTATTTTTTTCAAAATTTCAAAAAACATGGGCTATAACCCATCGTTTTTTTAATTTTTTAATTTTTTTCAAATCCTCAAAAATGATGAAAAACGGCGTGCTATAGTATGCCGTACGATATGGGCTATAGCCCGCAGTCCAAAATGATGAGAAACGAGGATAACTATTTTTTTCAAAATTTCAAAAAACATGGGCTATAACCCATCGTTTTTTTTTTTTTTTTCAAATCCTCAAAAATGATGAAAAACGGCGTGCTATAGTATGCCGTACGATATGGGCTATAGCCCATGGTCCAAAATGATGAGAAACGAGGCTAACTTTTTTTTTCAAAATTTCAAAAAACATGGGCTATAACCCATCGTTTTTTTTATTTTTTATTTTTTTTCAAATCCTCAAAAATGATGAAAAACGGCGTGCTATAGTATGCCGTACGATATGGGCTATAGCCCATGGTCCAAAATGATGAGAAACGAGGCTAACTTTTTTTTTCAAAATTTCAAAAAACATGGGCTATAACCCATCGTTTTTTTCATTTTTTTCAAATCCTCAAAAATGATGAAAAACGGCGTGCTATAGTATGCCGTACGATATGGGCTATAGCCCGCAGTCCAAAATGATGAGAAACGAGGATAACTATTTTTTCCAAAATTTCAAAAAACATGGGCTATATATAATCCATCGTTTTTTAAATTTTTTCATTTTTTTCAAATCCTCAAAAATGATGAAAAACGGCGTGCTATAGTATGCCGTACGATATGGGCTATAGCCCGCAGTCCAAAATGATGAGAAACGAGGATAACTATTTTTTCCAAAATTTCAAAAAACATGGGCTATATATAATCCATCGTTTTTTAAATTTTTTCATTTTTTTCAAATCCTCAAAAATGATGAAAAACGGCGTGCTATAGTATGCCGTACGATATGGGCTATAGCCCATGGTCCAAAATGATGAGAAACGAGGCTAACTTTTTTTTTCAAAATTTCAAAAAACATGGGCTATAACCCATCGTTTTTTTCATTTTTTTCAAATCCTCAAAAATGATGAAAAACTGCGTGCTATAGTATGCCGTACGATATGGGCTATAGCCCGCAGTCCAAAATGATGAGAAACGAGGATAACATTTTTTTTCAAAATTTCAAAAAACATGGGCTATAACCCATCGTTTTTTTCATTTTTTCATTTTTTTCAAATCCTCAAAAATGATGAAAAACGGCGTGCTATAGTATGCCGTACGATATGGGCTATAGCCCATGGTCCAAAATGATGCGAAACGAGGATAACTTTTTTTTTTTAAATTTCAAAAAACATGGGCTATAACCCATCGTTTTTTTCATTTTTTCATTTTTTTCAAATCCTAAAAGAAATGATGAAAAACGGCGTGCCATAGTATGCCGTACGATACGGGCTATAGCCCATGGTCCAAAATGATGAGAAACGAGGATAACTTTTTTTTTCAAAATTTCAAAAAACATGGGCTATAACCCATCGTTTTTTTTATTTTTTCGTTTTTTTCATATCCTCAAAAATGATGAAAAACGGCGTGCTATAGTATGCCGTACGATATGGGCTATAGCCCATGGTCCAAAATGATGAGAAACGAGGCTAACTTTTTTTTTCAAAATTTCAAAAAACATGGGCTATAACCCATCGTTTTTTTCATTTTTTTCAAATCCTCAAAAATGATGAAAAACTGCGTGCTATAGTATGCCGTACGATATGGGCTATAGCCCGCAGTCCAAAATGATGAGAAACGAGGATAACATTTTTTTTCAAAATTTCAAAAAACATGGGCTATAACCCATCGTTTTTTCATTTTTTCATTTTTTTCAAATCCTCAAAAATGATGAAAAACGGCGTGCTATAGTATGCCGTACGATATGGGCTATAGCCCATGGTCCAAAATGATGCGAAACGAGGATAACTTTTTTTTTTTTTAATTTAAAAAAACATGGGCTATAACCCATCGTTTTTTTCATTTTTTCATTTTTTTCAAATCCTCAAAAATGATGAAAAACGGCGTGCTATAGTATGCCTTACGATATGGGCTATAGCCCATGGTCCAAAATGATGAGAAACGAGGCTAACTTTTTTTTTCAAAATTTCAAAAAACATGGGCTATAACCCATCGTTTTTTTCATTTTTTCATTTTTTTCAAATCCTAAAAGAAATGATGAAAAACGGCGTGCCATAGTATGCCGTACGATACGGGCTATAGCCCATGGTCCAAAATGATGAGAAACGAGGATAACTTTTTTTTTCAAAATTTAAAAAAACATGGGCTATAACCCATCGTTTTTTTCATTTTTTCGTTTTTTTCATATCCTCAAAAATGATGAAAAACGGCGTGCTATAGTATGCCGTACGATATGGGCTATAGCCCATGGTCCAAAATGATGAGAAACGAGGCTAACTTTTTTTTTCAAAATTTCAAAAAACGTGGGCTATAACCCATCGTTTTTTTCATTTTTTTTCTTTTTTCAAATCCTCAAAAATGATGAAAAACGGCATGCTATAGTATGCCGTACGATATGGGCTATAGCCCATGGGACAAAATGATGAGAAACGAGGATAACTTTTTTTTTCAAAATTTCAAAAAACATGGGCTATAACCCATCGTTTTTTAAATTTTTTCATTTTTTTCAAATCCTCAAAAATGATGAAAAACGGCGTGCTATAGTATGCCTTACGATATGGGCTATAGCCCATGGTCCAAAATGATGAGAAACGAGGCTAACTTTTTTTTTCAAAATTTCAAAAAACATGGGCTATAACCCATCGTTTTTTTTTCATTTTTAAATTTTTTTCAAATCCTCAAAAATGATGAAAACGGCGTGCTATAGTATGCCGTACGATATGGGCTATAGCCGATGGTCCAAAAAGATGAGAAACGAGGATAACATTTTTTTTGAAATTTCAAAAAACATGGGCTATAACCCATCGTTTTTTTCATTTTTTCATTTTTTTCAAATCCTCAAAAATGATGAAAAATGGCGTGCTATAGTATGCCGTACGATATGGGCTATAGCCCATGGTCCAAAAAGATGAGAAACGAGGATAACCTTTTTTCAAAATTTCAAAAAACATGGGCTATAACCCATCGTTTTTTTCATTGGTCAAAAATGATGAAAAACGGCGTGCTATAGTATGCCGTACGATATGGGCTATAGCCCACAGTCCAAAATGATGAGAAACGAGGATAACATTTTTTTTCAAAATTTCAAAAAACATGGGCTATAACCCATCGTTTTTTTAATTTTTTTTTTTTTTTTTAATCTTCAAAAATGATGAAAAATGGCGTGCTATAGTATGCCGTACGATATGGGCTATAGCCCATGGTCCAAAAAGATGAGAAACGAGGATAACCTTTTTTTCAAAATTTCAAAAAACATGGGCTATAACCCATCGTTTTTTTCATTTTTTCACTTTTTTTTCAAATCCTCACAAATGATGAAAAACGGCGTGCTATAGTATGCCGTACGATATGGGCTATAGCCCATGGTCCAAAATGATGAGAAACGAGGATAACTTTTTTTCAAAATTTCAAAAAACATGGGCTATAACCCATCGTTTTTTTCATTTTTTTCAAATCCTCAAAAATGATGAAAAACGGCGTGCTATAGTATGCCGTACGATATGGGCTATAGCCCACAGTCCAAAATGATGAGAAACGAGGATAACATTTTTTTTCAAAATTTCAAAAAACATGGGCTATAACCCATCGTTTTTTTAATTTTTAATTTTTTTAAAAATCTTCAAAAATGATGAAAAACGGCGTGCTATAGTATGCCGTACGATATGGGCTATAGCCCATGGTCCAAAATGATGAGAAACGAGGATAACTTTTTTTTCAAAATTTTCAAAAAACATGGGCTATTACCCATCGTTTTTTTTGTTTTTTCATTTTTTTTCAAATCCTCAAAAATGATGAAAAACGGCGTGCTATAGTATGCCGTACGATATGGGCTATAGCCCATGGTCCAAAAGGATGAGAAACGAGGATAACTTTTTTTTTCAAAAATTCAAAAAACATGGGCTATAACTCATCGTTTTTTTGATTTTTTCATTTTTTTCAAATCCTCAAAAATTATGAAAAACGGCGTGCTATAGTATGCCGTACGATATGGGCTATAGCCCATGGTCCAAAATGATGAGAAACGAGGATAACTTTTTTTTCCAATATTTCAAAAAACGATAGGCTATAACCCATCGTTTTTTTAATTTTTAAAAAAAATTCTAAAACGAGGATTAAAAAAAACAAAACAAAAAATCAAACAAACGATGGGCTATAACCCATCGTTTTTTTTTTTTTTTTCAAATCCTCAAAAATGATGAAAAACCGCGTGCTATAGTATGCCGTACGGTATAGCCCATGGTCAAAAATGTAGAAAAACGAGGATAAAAAAAATACATCTAAAATTCAAAAAACGATTGGCTATAACCCATCGTTTGTTTTTCATTCTTTTCAAATCCTCAAAAATGATGAAAAACGGCGTGCTACAGTATGCCGTACGATATGGGCTATTAGACGAGCGTCTAAAAATGGGATAAAAAACGTCTAAAAATAGACGTCTAAAACACGTCTAAAAATAGACGTGTTTTAGACGTCTATTTTTAGACGTTTTTTATCCCATTTTTAGACGCACGTCTAATAGCCGGCTATTGCTCAGTGGGATGGTCAAAAATGATGAAAAACGAGGATTCAAAAAAAATTCTAAAAATCAAAAAACGATGGGCTATAACCCATCGTTTTTTTTTTTTTCATTCTTTTCAAATCCTCAAAAATGATGAAAAACGGCGTGCTACAGTATGCCGTACGATATGGGCTATTAGACGAGCGTCTAAACATGGGATAAAAAACGTCTAAAAATAGACGTCTAAAACACGTCTAAAAATAGACGTGTTTTAGACGTCTATTCTTGGACATTTTTTAGACGTCTATTTTTAGACGTTTTTTATCCCATTTTTAGACGCACGTCTAATAGCCGGCTATTGCTCAGTGGGATGGTCAAAAATGATGAAAAACAAGGATTCAAAAATAATTCAAAAAATCAGAAAACGATGGGCTATAACACATCGTTTTTTTTTTTCCATTCTTTTCAAATCCTCAAAAATGATGAAGAACGGCGTGCTACAGTATGCCGTATGATATGGGCTATTAGACGAGCGTCTAAAAATGGGATAAAAAACGTCTAAAAATAGACGTCTAAAACACGTCTAAAAATAGACGTGTTTTAGACGTCTATTCTTAGACATTTTTTAGACGTCTATTTTTAGACGTTTTTTATCCCATTTTTAGACGCACGTCTAATAGCCGGCTATTGCTCAGTGGGATGGTCAAAAATGATGAAAAACGAGGATTCAAAAAAAATTCTAAAAATCAAAAAACGATGGGCTATAACCCATCGTTTTTTTTTTTTTCATTCTTTTCAAATCCTCAAAAATGATGAAAAACGGCGTGCTACAGTATGCCGTACGATATGGGCTATTAGACGAGCGTCTAAAAATGGGATAAAAAACGTCTAAAAATAGACGTCTAAAACACGTCTAAAAATAGACGTGTTTTAGACGTCTATTCTTGGACATTTTTTAGACGTCTATTTTTAGACGTTTTTTATCCCATTTTTAGACGCACGTCTAATAGCCGGCTATTGCTCAGTGGGATGGTCAAAAATGATGAAAAACAAGGATTCAAAAATAATTCAAAAAATCAGAAAACGATGGGCTATAACACATCGTTTTTTTTTTTCCATTCTTTTCAAATCCTCAAAAATGATGAAGAACGGCGTGCTACAGTATGCCGTATGATATGGGCTATTAGACGAGCGTCAAAAATGGGTTTTAGACGTCTATTTTTCGACTTTTTTCGACGTCTATTCTTCGAGGTTTTGTATCCCATTTTTAGACGCACGTCTAATAGCCGGCTATTGCTCAGTGGGATGGTCAAAAATGATGAAAAACGAGGATTAAAAAAAAAATCAAAAAATCTAAAAACGATGGGCTATAACCCATCGTTTTTTTTCCATTCTTTTCAAATCCTCAAAAATGATGAAAAATGTCGTGCTACAGTATGCCGTACGATATGGGCTATTAGACGAGCCTCTAAAAATGGGATAAAAAACGTCTAAAAATAGACGTCTAAAACACGTCTAAAAATAGACGTGTTTTAGACGTCTATTCTTAGACATTTTTTAGACGTCTATTTCTAGACGTTTTTTATCCCATTTTTAGACGCACGTCTAATAGCCGGCTATTGCTCAGTGGGATGGTCAAAATGATGAAAAACGAGGATTAAAAAACATTTCTAAAAATCAAAAAACGATTGGCTATAACCCATCGTTTGTTTTTCATTCTTTTCAAATCCTCAAAAATGATGAAAAACGGCGTGCTACAGTATGCCGTACGATATGGGCTATTAGACGAGCGTCTAAAAATGGGATAAAAAACGTCTAAAAATAGACGTCTAAAACACGCCTAAAAATAGACGTGTTTTAGACGTCTATTCTTAGACATTTTTTAGACGTCTATTTTTAGACGTTTTTTATCCCATTTTTAGACGCACGTCTAATAGCCGGCTATTGCTCAGTGGGATGGTCAAAAATGATGAAAAACGAGGATTAAAAAAAAATTCTAAAAATCAAAAAACGATGGGCTATAACCCATCGTTTTTTTATTTTTCATTCTTTTCAAATCCTCAAAAATGATGAAAAACGGCGTGCTACAGTATGCCGTACGATATGGGCTATTAGACGAGCGTCTAAAAATGGGATAAAAAACGTCTAAAAATAGACGTCTAAAACACGTCTAAAAATAGACGTGTTTTAGACGTCTATTCTTGGAAAAATTTTAGACGTCTATTTTTAGACGTTTTTTATCCCATTTTTAGACGCACGTCTAATAGCCGGCTATTGCTCAGTGGGATGGTCAAAAATGATGAAAAACGAGGATTCAAAAAGAATTCAAAAAATCAAAAAACGATGGGCTATAACACATCGTTTTTTTTTTTTCATTCTTTTCAAATCCTCAAAAATGAAGAAAAACGGCGTGCTACAGTATGCCGTATGATATGGGCTATTAGACGAGCGTCAAAAATGGGTTTTAGACGTCTATTTTTCGACGTTTTTCGACGTCTATTTTTCGACGTTTTTTATCCCATTTTTAGACGCACGTCTAATAGCCGGCTATTGCTCAGTGGGATGGTCAAAAATGATGAAAAACGAGGATTAAAAAAAAAATCAAAAAATCAAAAAACGATGGGCTATAACCCATCGTTTTTTTTTTCATTCTTTTCAAATCCTCAAAAATGATGAAAAACGGCGTGCTACAGTATGCCGTACGATATGGGCTATTAGACGAGCCTCTAAAAATGGGATAAAAAACGTCTAAAAATAGACGTCTAAAACACGTCTAAAAATAGACGTGTTTTAGACGTCTATTCTTAGACATTTTTTAGACGTCTATTTTTAGACGTGTTTTATCCCATTTTTAGACGCACGTCTAATAGCCGGCTATTGCTCAGTGGGATGGTCAAAATGATGAAAAACGAGGATTAAAAAACATTTCTAAAAATCAAAAAACGATGGGCTATAACCCATAGTTTTTTTATTTTTCATTCTTTTCAAATCCTCAAAAATGATGAAAAATGGCGTGCTACAGTATGCCGTACGATATGGGCTATTAGACGAGCGTCTAAAAATGGGATAAAAAACGTCTAAAAATAGACGTCTAAAACACGTCTAAAAATAGACGTGTTTTAGACGTCTATTCTTAGACATTTTTAGACGTCTATTTTTAGACGTTTTTTATCCCATTTTTAGACGCACGTCTAATAGCTCAGTGGGATGGTCAAAAATGATGAAAAACGAGGATTCAAAAAAAATTCTAAAAATCTAAAAACGATGGGCTATAACCCATCGTTGTTTTTTTCTTTTTTTTAAATCCGTGACCATGAACTATAGCCTTTCGCTTTTCTGCGATTTTCACCTTTTTTTTAAATCTTCAACGATGATGAAGATAGCGCGCCGCTCAATGACCTCTGAGACCTTGGACC
The DNA here is from genome assembly GCF_964188405.1 of Protomyctophum parallelum. NCBI lineage: Eukaryota > Metazoa > Chordata > Actinopteri > Myctophiformes > Myctophidae > Protomyctophum > Protomyctophum parallelum. The sequence goes on from NC_139714.1 coordinate 32,683,188, forward strand.
AATGAACCATGTAAATACAACACATTGAGCAGGGCACTGCAGGGAGTTGAACCCCGTTCCGGTAAACCAGAAGTACGACACCAGTGCCTTAGTTTTTGTGTTGTCCTTTACAGGTCCTATCGTTGAAATGTAAATTTGACATTTCAACAGCAAAGTAATATATAAAGAAGAGAAACACAAAAGCACAAAAATAACATTTTCGAATTACCTTTGCTTTGATTTTTTAAACTTTCTCTTGCCGACCTCCCACATTTCATTAGATGATTAACAAAAAACAGTGTTGGATCTGTAAGGATCCATTTGGTTACATGTGAGTGTGTGTGTGTGTGTGTGTGTGTATGTGTGTGTGTGTGTGTGTGTGTGTGTGTGTGTGTGTGTGTGTGTGTGTGTGTGTGTGTGTGTGTGTGTGTGTGTGAGTGTGTGCGTGTGCACGCTTCGATAACCAGTGTTGGACCTGTAAGGGTCCATTTGGTTACACTAGACCTCTACGTGCCCATCGGCCACCATATATACTCTTAGAGTTACAGACCTGTAAGGGTCCATTTGGTTACATGTGTGTTACACTCTCAGAGTTACAGACCTGTAAGTGTCTGTCTTTCTGTCTTTCTTTCTTAGGACGGAAATCAAGGTAGACGCCGTTGGAAGGCTCAACACAAGCCGATGCCCCTAGAGATCCATCCCAAAGCTTCCCTCAGGGAGCCCAGCAAGCCAGCTAGCTAGCAAACCCGCCCAGTCAGCCAACGCAGCCAGCCAGCTCCGCCAGTCAGCCAGTGTAGAAAGTCAGACTGCCAAGCCAGTGCACATCAGCCCTTGCAGTCAGCCATTGCAGCCATACCAGCCTTGCTCAGTCAGCTCAGCCAGGCCTCTCTCGAGGCGCCGAGGCAGGCAGACAGGCCAGGAAGGCAACAAAGTGCAGGCAGGGGGACTACACGGCCTAAGGCTGCGCTGCAAGGGTTGGAGCCTGGCTTGCTCCTGCTGGTCTGGGCCTGCTGGCTGTGGCTGCACAGTAAGTCTGGAATTCCTGGGCCTGGGCTCGCTGCTCAGCTCGCATTCTGAGCTGGCTGGCTTGCCAGCCCGGCTGGTTCTGTTGCTGCAAGGCAGGGCAGGGCAGACCGGGCCAGGCAGACAGAGAGCCAGGCCTCGAGAGAGGCCTGGCTGAGCTGACTGAGCAAGGCTGGTATGGCTGCAATGGCTGACTGCAAGGGCTGATGTGCACTGGCTTGGCAGCCTGACTTTCTACACTGGCTGACTGGCGGAGCTGGCTGGCTGCGTTGGCTGACTGGACGGGCTTGCTGGCTAGCTGGCATGCTGGGTTCCCTGAGGGAAGCTTTGGGATGGATCTCTAGGGGCATCGGCTTGTGTTGAGCCTTCCAACGGCGTCTACCTTGATCTCCGTCCTAAGAAAGAAAGACAGAAAAAGAAAGACACACACAAACCACAAACTCTCCAACCATACCCACCCCATGTATCTTGGACTTACACTGGACAGGACACTCTCCTTCAAAAAACACCTGGAGAACACAAAAGCCACGGTCAACACCCACAATAACATTGTGTGAAAACTAGTAAACTCCAAGTGGGGCGCAGACCCACAAACAATCTGTGCAACTGCCATGACCCTGTCTTTCTCTACAGCAGAGTATGCCTGCTCAAGCTGGAGCCGATCCCGTCACACCTAATTGGTCGACACAGCCCTAAATGACACCTGTCGAATCATCACAGGATGCGTCAAGACAACACCTGTCGCGTGCCTTTATGCGCTAGCCGGCACCTCCCCCCGCACATCAGATGACTGTGTATCGCTCAAGAGGAATGGAGAACACAGGAGATAGACAGTGAAGTTGGGGATGAACGAAGGAAAGTCTGGAATTAAATGATAGAGATTACCTCACACACACATAGTTTCCTTCCGTGGCTGTTTACATTCGAGGGTCGCCGGTCCTCTTGAACGGAACAGTTTAACGTCATGCCCAGGACGAAAAGATATAGAGAACACAAACATGACAAATAACAGCAGGAAGGCATGAGCCACAATCCACCGTCTTGGCAAAGACCACACCACCCATAATTCACAACGGTCACAGCGAACTCTGTTGCATCACAACTGGTGGCCAACAGTCGTAAACCAACATCGCCGCCGACCCACAGGAGAATGCCCTCGCACAGTGGTATCAGACCAACCACAATCAGCCAGCCCTCAAACCAAACCCTTCGACCTAGAAGAACTCAAAACTGCAATGGGAAAGTTGAAACCCGGAAAAGCAGCAGGGATTGATGACATACTGGCAGAAATGATACAGCACCTGGGACCTAATGCAAAGACCTGGCTCGTGGGGATGCTGAACACATGCATAGGACAGAAAACCATCCCTTCTGTCTGGAGAAAGGCCAAAGTGGTTGCAATCCCCAAACCTGGCAAAGACCCATCATCCCCAAAGAGCTACCGACCCATTTCACTCCTCTGCATCACCTACAAGCTCTATGAGAGGCTGCTACTCCAACACCTCATGCCACTCATAGACACCAAGCTGACTAAAGACCAAGCTGGTTTCCGTCCTGGCCTCTCCTGTGCTGGACAGAGCTCAACCTCACCCAACACATTAGCCGCAATTTGCAACTCTAGATTTTTTTAATAATGGGATGAATCTAGAGTTGCAATATAACCCTCCATTGACTCCCCACTCATCTTTTTTGGTTTACGATCTGCTCGTCTTACACGACGTTAAACTCACCGACGTTGCAGCTGAAGTGCAAGCTTGAATTATCCTCTTTCAATCTGCCGAGCTTGTTTTTCATAAAAATCCACCGTAGAGATGTTATGAGCTACTTTCTGTCAAGACATCGTCTGCAAGTGATTATTTTTCTAAGTGTTGCAGTTTGGAAGCACTCATTTTTATTAACGGGTCGCGCTGCTGCCTCCTGCATTATGTGCAAATTCGAAACAGGTGGAACGCAGGGCCGTTCAGTGACATACGTCGAGTGCTTCCAAACTCCAGCACTTAGAAAAATAATCACCTGCAGGAGTCTTGACAGAAAGTAGCTCATAACATGTCTACGGTGGATTTCTATGAAAAACAAGCTCGGCAGATTGAAAGAGGATAATTCAAGCTTGTAAAATTGGAGAATTATCAAAAGGGCTCGAACCCGCAAAGTTACATAGCTAGGATTGGAAGCCGAAAGTCTAATCCACTGGACCACTGAAGACACCGACAGTTAGGGATCCAGTTCTATATTATGTATTGAAGCCATGACGTCAGCGTCAGCCGCTCTTCCAGAGTCACTTCCGGGCTCAAGGAAACTTCCACGTCATATATTTTCGTTGACGTGGACACTTGTACAGTTACAATAGTGCCTTAGTTTTTGTTTTATAATTTACAGGTCCAAATCACAGTTGCCTGTGTGTCTTGCCGACGTCTCACGGCAAGATCATTTGATGATAAAAAGAAAAAAAAGAAAAAAGTCCTTTATACAATTGAAAACCGGAAGATTCACTCCACAAAAACCTTAAGGAAAACTCCTCAGACATAAACTAAGAAAATTGCTTTTATTTTTTTCGTGCTCATAAAGTGCTGCAAAGTGCAAGTGAACTGGGAAGCGATACAGTTGCGGGAGATGTTCCTTTCTTTCTGTGTATAAAAATGAACACAAAAAATAACCTATATATATATATATATATATATAAATATCCTATATGTATAGGATATTTTTGTGTTCATTTTTATATCTGCCTGTCAATGTCTGTGACCTTAGAATGTGCATATTGGGTTGGAATACACATGGACCTATAGCTGTAATTTGCAACTCTAGATTTTTTTTATAATGGGATGAATCTAGAGTTGCAATACTCTCCATTGACTCCCCAGTCCCCACTTATCCAATAAATATTGTTTTGCTATAAGTTATTCATGCATCCCTCTTTTATCCATCCGGCGAGACGGGTCACCGCATTTTAGGAGCACCAAGTAACTCCTCCAGGTGCTCCTCTGAGTACTAGACCAAAAAAGGTTGTGTGCAGCCCTGACTATATTATATTTCCACACTCACTCCAGAGGGCCACTATATTTCCACACTCACACCAGAGGGCCACTATATTATATTTCCACACTCACTCCAGAGGGCCACTATATTTCCACACTCACTCCAGAGGGCCACTATATTTCCACACTCACTCCAGAGGGCCACTATATTATATTTCCACACTCACTCCAGAGGGCCACTATATTATATTTCCACACTCACTCCAGAGGGCCACTATATTATATTTCCACACTCACACCAGAGGGCCACTATATTATATTTCCACACTCACTCCAGAGGGCCACTATATTTCCACACTCACTCCAGAGGGCCACTATAGTATATTTCCACACTCACTCCAGAGGGCCATATAGCATGTATTACTGTCATAGCAAAAAAAAGCCGATCTTGTAGATCAGCTATTTTTGCTATATATTTTAATTGAAATACTGAAAAGAATTGGCAATGTTTTCTTTATTGGAATCCTGAAAAATATCATCTATGAAAAGGCAACACAATGAGCAGAAAATTAACCATGTAACAACAAATTGAGCAGGGCACCGCAGGGAGTTGAACCCCGTTCTGGTAAACCAGAAGTACCACAACCAGTGCCTTAGTTTTTGTTTTATAATTTACAGGTCCAAATCACAGTGTGTCTTGCCTACAATTTCCAGATTGAAAATACTTGAGTCAAAATAGTCTATTGTCCATGAACCCATTTTGGGCGGGAACCCTTTTGGTGATTTAAGCATTATGTTATGAAAAATAGCAGATCTACAAGCTCATAGCTCGAGCTTGTGGGTCTGCTATTTTTGAAAAATCGTGAAAATGTGGCGCAAATCTTTGAATATAATATTCCAGGATGAACGTTTTTAACTCAAATCTTCCCTGAAACAACATCTTTTTAGATGGGGGTCGGCGGCCAATTACATATATTTTTGGGGGTGATTGACATGATAATGTTTGAGAATGACTGACATAGAAACATGGGGTTTTTCAGACAAACTGTCAGGATTTAGAAGACATTTATAGAATCGTCCTCAGGTCTATTTTATGTTTAATACTCCCAGTGGTGAAGAGAGAAGCTTTTCTATAAATGCTTGTCTTCAGTTATGTTCCTCAATGGACCCCAACTAGCCTAATTAGACCCGACCGATGCTAAAAAACAAAAAAGTCTTCAAAATAGTCAGTTTTCTGAAATAACTCTGTTTCTATGTCAGTGGTTCTCAAACTATTTTATGTCAAAGACCCCCAGAATTATATGTAATTGGCTGCCGACCCCCATCTGAAAATATGTTGTTCCAGGGACACCCCACCAGAAGCAAAGATTTGAGTTAAAAACGTTCGGAAAGAATATATACCTGCATATTACCAAAATACCAAAATTACCACTTTAAATTAAAACAAATGGTTGTGCATAGGCTGAGTATATATGGCACTTATGAATCTATAGCTTATTCTATCTATATCTATATTTATTTTGGGGATGTGGAGGAGGAGGACTTTGTTGTTGCGCTATTGTGAGGCCACGAGGAGATCTGCAAACTCAGCACGCTGTATACATTTACATATATATATATATATATAAATGAGAGGCTGACTAAGTTTGCAAATAAGGGCCCATGGGCGGTTATATGGACAAGGGCAGTTATTTGGACGAGGTGGTTAAAATGCAAAATGGTGTCAGAACCTGGGCTGTTATCTGGAAATATACGGTATTCAAAGATTTGCGCCACACAAAATTCATAAAAATCCAATCCCTCAGTAAAATTTGGCCATATTTATTCATTCAGTAAATGAGTTAATGGGTAAAAATGGCCTGTCTTGGTTTAAAGCCCACTCACCACGACAAGGTGCAGGCCGAGAGTGGGGTCGACACCCCTCCCCCCCCAAACAGGGGGAGGGGAGGGGTTGGGGGGGATTGGGGGGGTAGCAGAACACAGCACAGAACAGCACTGATCGACAGTAACAGTAAAAGGAGACAGGTAGTGATTATGTGATCGACAGTAACAGTAAAAGGAGACAGGTAGTGATTATGTGATCGACAGTAACAGTAAAAGGAGACAGGTGGTGATTATGTGATCGACAGTAACACTAAAAGGAGACAGGTGGTGATCATGTGATCGACAGTAACAGTAAAAGGAGACTGGTGGTGATTATGTGATCGACAGTAACAGTAAAAGGAGACAGGTGGTGATTATGTGATTGACAGTAACAGTAAAAGGAGACAGGTAGCGATTATGTGATCGACAGTAAAAGGAGACAGGTGGTGATTATGTGATCGACAGTAAAATGAGACAGGTGGTGATTATGTGATCGACAGTAAAAGGAGACAGGTGGTGATTATGTGATCGACAGTAAAAGGAGACAGGTGGTGATTATGTGATCGACAGTAACAGTAAAAGGAGACAGGTGGTGATTATGTGATCGACAGTAACAGTAAAAGGAGACAGGTAGCGATTATGTGATCGACAGTAACAGTAAAAGGAGACAGGTGGTGATTATGTGATTGACAGTAACAGTAAAAGGAGACAGGTAGCGATTATGTGATCGACAGTAACAGTAAAAGGAGACAGGTGGTGATTATGTGATTAACAGTAAAAGGAGACAGGTGGTGATTATGTGATCGACAGTAACAGTAAAAGGAGACAGGTGGTGATTATGTGATCGACCTTAACAGTAAAAGCAGACAGGTGGTGATTATGTGAAAAAGGAGACAGGTGGTGATTATGTGATCGACAGTAACAGTAAAAGGAGACAGGTGGTGATTATGTGATCGACAGTAACAGTAAAAGGAGACAGGCGGTGATTATGTGGTGGCGGTGTGTTACATGGTGAGGACTTTGTGGTGGCGGTGTGTTACATGGTGAGGACTTTGTGGTGGCGGTGTGTTACATGGTGAGGACTTTGTGGTGGCGGTGTGTTACATGGTGAGGACTTTGTGGTGGCGGTGTGTTACATGGTGAGGACTTTGTGGTGGCGGTGTGTTACATGGTAACGTTAAAGGTTACTTTAGTAACCACGGTTGTATAAATAAATTGAACAAAATACCTTTCGTTTACGTTTATGGGTAGGTTTCCTTCAAAACCTAGCTGCAGAACATTATTTTATGTGCTCCCAGGACAGAAAATTCTAGAATTTTGCTGTCCTGGGCTCTTGGGGGTGACGTAGGAAGCTACGCCCACGCCGTATAAAGCGGACGTGGCTACGTCATCCCTCATTCGGAACTTTTCTTCTGCTATAGAGAACAGAAGGGCGTTCCACGAAAGGTATTTCGTTCAATTTATTTATACAACCGTGGTTACTAAAGTAACCTTTAACGTTGTATTAAATAGAAATTTCACGAAATACCTTTCGTTTATGGGACTTTATGAACTCCCGTGAACTCCCTGAACTCCCAGTGGGTCCCAGGTAAGTCTTTTGGGAGGGGCTCTGACCCTTTTAGGTCCAGAACCTAGTCCTTGTGGAGAACAGGAGGCAGCGCTATGCTGCCCTGATGTTCTACTGAGCCGCTGCGCCCAAGACTGCGTGCACTAACGAAGGCGCAGCCACATCTCATCACGAAGCTCCCCTTCCTCCCTGGTGGACCGATGCTCACGTCTGGGAGACATCGGGCGGTCTGGGGAGGGGTCCAGGCGGTCCACCATGTAGCTGGGTGCAGCAGCAGGCTGCCTGCGCCTAGCTGCTTGTCTGGGTGGACACTCAATGGTGGCCTGCACGACGTGCTGTCGTGCGGGGGCCCTGGGTCTCCCTCCATAAGCCTCGTCAGCCATGGCTGCAGAAGCTGTTGTAGCATACCTGTCACGACTATCGTCGGAGGGTGGTGCTCTTGAAGAGGAGGCTTCGGCTGGGGCTCTGTTGCCCACGTAGTCGAGCCTCTGTCTTGGGGTAGGTCGTTGTCCCTGCCCGGTGAATTGCTGCCGAGCTCGTCTCGGGGGAGGAGGAGCAGGAGAGGAGCTCCTATCGGAGCTTCCTTCCAGGCAGCCCCGGGCTCTGAACGCTTCGTAATACTTTGACACGTTTGAGCCTGCTGGCTAGGATATCGTCGTCCATTTTCTCACAATGGAGACAAATGGGACCGGTTTCCTCCAAGACGTCACGGGTGTGGCTAATGCCGAGACAGTACATACATTCGGGATGGCCGTCTCTTCCCGACATGGTGTTCCCGTAGGTGATGCAGGTCTTTTGTTGAATTTCAACCGGTACCTGGGTTCGGCGCCGGCGTCTTTCCTCGGGCTGGGGTTCCCTCGGCAGCGACATGGTTGCTTGTCGAGAGAGGAGTCCGAGTCATTAACACCCACAGGTTTATATTCCTCGTGGTGTGTTTGAAGAGAATACCACAGGCGTAGCTGCCTAGTAGCGCGAAGCTAACTATCGATAGCTTTGGGCTAACAACGCTAGCTTAGCTAGAGAGAAAAAGGCGCGAGCTACTTTTTTCAACGAGCGAGCAGCAACAAGTTGGCTAAAACTCACTTGTGTAGTAGTTCGGCTTTTTCCTCGAGAAGAAAATTCTTCTGTTTTGCTTCGAGAGTGTGTCAGAGATCTCACGGTCCTAAAGAATTAGTCTCTCGGCCGAATTTATGAGATATATGACCCTGCACACACTGTGGAAGTTTAGAGTTCGTTCTATCAGCATAGCAGAAGAAAAGTCGAGTGAGGGATGACGTAGCCACGTCCGCTTTATACGGCGTGGGCGTAGCTTCCTACGTCACCCCCAAGAGCCCAGGACAGCAAAATTCTAGAATTTTCTGTCCTGGGAGCACATAAAATAATGTTCTGCAGCTAGGTTTTGAAGGAAACCTACCCATAAACGTAAACGAAAGGTATTTCGTGAAATTTCTATTTAATACAACTGCATGGACAGTGCCTGTCCATGCAGTCAGTGTTTGTCAGCAGCAGCAACAACTCCACCACCTGAGAGCCCTCTGTCCTGGAGCCTCAGGCCTTTGTTATGAGTCATTGAAGTGAGTTCAGTTTGTTCATGTTCATTTGTATATTGCATTTTATCTTTATCCGTTTTCCTGAAAATCTAGAGAGTGTGTGCACTGCGCATTACACACACTCTCTAGAGTTTCAGGAAAACAGATAAAGATAAAATGCAATATACAAATGAACATGAACAAACTGAACTCACTTCAATGACGCATAACAAAGGCCTGAGGCTCCAGGACAGAGGGCTCTCAGGTGGTGGAGTTGTTGCTGCTGTACTGTACTGTACATTATGTGTCGCATGTCGTTATAGGTGAGCCGTACTGTAATGTTCTGTACATTATGTGTCGCATGTCGTTATAGGTGAGCCGTACTGTACTGTACATTATGTGTTGCATGTCGTTAAAGGTGAGCCGTACTGTACTGTACATTATGTGTCGCATGTCGTTATAGGTGAACCGTACTGTACTGTACATTATGTGTCGCATGTCGTTATAGGTGAGCCGTACTGTACTGTACTGTACATTATGTGTCGCATGTCGTTATAGGAGACAGGTGGTGATTATGTGATAGACAGTGAAAGGAGACAGTTGGTGATCATGTGATCGACAGTAAAAGAAGACAGGTGGTGATTATGTGATGGACAGTAAAAGGAGACAGGTGGTGATCATGCGATCAACAGTAAAAGGAGACAGGTGGTGATTATGTGATCGACATTAACAGTAAAAGGAGACAGGTGGTGATTATGTGATCGACAGTAAAAGGAGACAGGTGGTGATTATGTGATCGACAGTAAAAGGAGACAGGTGGTGATCATGTGATGGACAGTAAAAGGAGACAGGTGGTGATTATGTGATCGACAGTAAAAGGAGACAGGTGGTGATTATGTGATCGACATTAACAGTAAAAGGAGACAGGTGGTGATTATGTGATCGACAGTAAAAGGAGACAGGTGATGATTATGTGATCGACAGTAAAAGGAGACAGGTGGTGATCATGTGATCGACAGTAAAAGGAGACAGGTGGTGATTATGTGATCGACAGTAACAGTAAAAGGAGACAGGTGGTGATCATGTGATCGACAGTAAAAGGAGACAGGTGGTGATTATGTGATCGACAGTAACAGTAAAAGGAGACAGGTGGTGACAGGTGGTGGTCGCATGTCGTTATAGGTGAGCCGTACTGTACTGTACATTATGTGTCACATGTTGTTATAGGTGAGCCGTACTGTACTGTACTGTACTGTACATTATGTGTCGCATGTCATTATAGGTGAGCCGTACTGTACTGTACTGTACATTATGTGTTGCATGTCGACCGTTAGAGGTGAGCCGTACTGTACTGTACTGTACATTATGTGTTGCATGTCGACCGTTGTAGGTGAGCCGTACTGTACTGTACTTTATGTGTTGCATGTCGACCGTACTGTACTGTACATACATTGTGTGTTGCATGTCGACCGTTATAGGTGAGCCGTACTGTACTGTACTGTACTGTACATTATGTGTTGCATGTCGACCGTTATAGGTGAGCCGTACTGTACTGTACTGTACATTATGTGTTGCATGTCGACCGTTATAGGTGAGCCGTACTGTACTGTACATTATGTGTTGCATGTCGACCGTACTGTACTGTACATTGTGTGTTGCATGTCGACCGTACTGTACTGTACTGTACATTGTGTGTTGCATGTCGACCGTACTGTACTGTACTGTACATTATGTGTTGCATGTCGACCGTACTGTACTGTACTGTACTGTACATTGTGTGTTGCATGTCGACCGTACTGTACTGTACTGTACATTATGTGTTGCATGTCGACCGTACTGTACTGTACATTATGTGTTGCATGTCGACTGTACTGTACTGTACACTATGTGTTGCATGTCGACCGTTATAGGTGAGCCGTACTGTACTGTACTGTACATTATGTGTTGCATGTCGACCGTTATAGGTGAGCCGTACTGTACTGTACTGTACTGTACATTATGTGTTGCATGTCGACCGTTATAGGTGAGCCGTACTGTACTGTACTGTACATTATGTGTTGCATGTCGACCGTACTGTACTGTACTGTACATTATGTGTTGCATGTCGACCGTACTGTACTGTACTGTAATGTACATTATGTGTTGCATGTCGACCGTACTGTACTGTACTGTACATTGTGTGTTGCATGTCGACCGTACTGTACTGTACTGTACATTATGTGTTGCATGTCGACCGTTATAGGTGAGCCGTACTGTACTGTACATTATGTGTTGCATGTCGACCGTTATAGGTGAGCCGTACTGTACTGTACTGTACATTATGTGTTGCATGTCGACCGTTAGAGGTGAGCCGTACTGTACTGTACTGTACATTATGTGTTGTATGTCGAACGTTATAGGTGAGCCGTACTGTACTGTACTGTACTGTACATTATGTGTCGCATGTCGACCGTTATAGGTGAGCCGTACTGTACTGTACATTATGTGTCGCATGTCGACCGTTGTAGGTGAGCCGTACTGTACTGTACTTTATGTGTTGCATGTCGACCGTACTGTACTGTACATACATTGTGTGTTGCATGTCGACCGTTATAGGTGAGCCGTACTGTACTGTACTGTACTGTACATTATGTGTTGCATGTCGACCGTTATAGGTGAGCCGTACTGTACTGTACTGTACATTATGTGTTGCATGTCGACCGTTATAGGTGAGCCGTACTGTACTGTACATTATGTGTTGCATGTCGACCGTACTGTACTGTACATTGTGTGTTGCATGTCGACCGTACTGTACTGTACTGTACATTGTGTGTTGCATGTCGACCGTACTGTACTGTACTGTACATTATGTGTTGCATGTCGACCGTACTGTACTGTACTGTACTGTACATTGTGTGTTGCATGTCGACCGTACTGTACTGTACTGTACATTATGTGTTGCATGTCGACCGTACTGTACTGTACATTATGTGTTGCATGTCGACTGTACTGTACTGTACACTATGTGTTGCATGTCGACCGTTATAGGTGAGCCGTACTGTACTGTACTGTACATTATGTGTTGCATGTCGACCGTTATAGGTGAGCCGTACTGTACTGTACTGTACTGTACATTATGTGTTGCATGTCGACCGTTATAGGTGAGCCGTACTGTACTGTACTGTACATTATGTGTTGCATGTCGACCGTACTGTACTGTACTGTACATTATGTGTTGCATGTCGACCGTACTGTACTGTACTGTAATGTACATTATGTGTTGCATGTCGACCGTACTGTACTGTACTGTACATTGTGTGTTGCATGTCGACCGTACTGTACTGTACTGTACATTATGTGTTGCATGTCGACCGTTATAGGTGAGCCGTACTGTACTGTACATTATGTGTTGCATGTCGACCGTTATAGGTGAGCCGTACTGTACTGTACTGTACATTATGTGTTGCATGTCGACCGTTAGAGGTGAGCCGTACTGTACTGTACTGTACATTATGTGTTGTATGTCGAACGTTATAGGTGAGCCGTACTGTACTGTACTGTACTGTACATTATGTGTCGCATGTCGACCGTTATAGGTGAGCCGTACTGTACTGTACATTATGTGTCGCATGTCGACCGTTATAGGTGAGCCGTACTGTACTGTACTGTACATTATGTGTCGCATGTCGACCGTTATAGGTGAGCCGTACTGTACTGTACTGTACATTATGTGTTGCATGTCGACCGTTAGTGAGCCGTACTGTACTGTACTGTACATTATGTGTCGCATGTCGACCGTTATAGGTGAGCCGTACTGTACTGTACTGTACATTATGTGTTGTATGTCGACCGTTATAGGTGAGCCGTACTGTACTGTACTGTACATTATGTGTCGCATGTCGACCGTTATAGGTGAGCCGTACTGTACTGTACATTATGTGTTGCATGTCGACCGTTAGTGAGCCGTACTGTACTGTACTGTACTGTACATTATGTGTCGCATGTCGACCGTTATAGGTTTGCCATACTGTACTGTACTGTACTGTACATTATGTGTCGCATGTCGACCGTTATAGGTGAGCCGTACTGTACTGTACTGTACTGTACATTATGTGTCGCATGTCGACCGTTATAGGTGAGCCGTACTGTACTGTACTGTACATTATGTGTCGCATGTCGACCGTTATAGGTGAGCCGTACTGTACTGTACTGTACTGTACATTATGTGTCGCATGTCGACCGTTATAGGTGAGCCGTACTGTACTGTACTGTACTGTACATTATGTGTCGCATGTCGACCGTTATAGGTGAGCCGTACTGTACTGTACATTATGTGTCGCATGTCGACCGTTATAGGTGAGCCGTACTGTACTGTACTGTACATTATGTGTCGCATGTCGACCGTTATAGGTGAGCCGTACTGTACTGTACTGTACATTATGTGTCGCATGTCGACCGTTATAGGTGAGCCGTACTGTACTGTACTGTACATTATGTGTCGCATGTCGACCGTTATAGGTGAGCCGTACTGTACTGTACTGTACATTATGTGTCGCATGTCGACCGTCATAGCTGAGCCGTACTGTACTGTACATTATGTGTCGCATGTCGACCGTTATAGGTGAGCCGTACTGTACTGTACTGTACTGTACATTATGTGTCGCATGTCGACCGTTATAGGTGAGCCGTACTGTACTGTACTGTACATTATGTGTTGCATGTCGACCGTACTGTACTGTACTGTACTGTACTGTACTGTACTGTACTGTACTGTACTGTACTGTACTGTACTGTACTGTACTGTACTGTACTGTACATTGTGTGTTGCATGTCGACCGTTATAGGTGAGCCGTACTGTACTGTACATTATGTGTTGCATGTCGACTGTACTGTACATTATGTGTTGCATGTCGACTGTACTGTACTGTACACTATGTGTTGCATGTCGACCGTTATAGGTGAGCCGTACTGTACTGTACTGTACATTATGTGTTGCATGTCGACCGTTATAGGTGAGCCGTACTGTACTGTACTGTACTGTACATTATGTGTTGCATGTCGACCGTTATAGGTGAGCCGTACTGTACTGTACTGTACATTATGTGTTGCATGTCGACCGTACTGTACTGTACTGTAATGTACATTATGTGTTGCATGTCGACCGTACTGTACTGTACTGTACATTGTGTGTTGCATGTCGACCGTACTGTACTGTACTGTACATTATGTGTTGCATGTCGACCGTTATAGGTGAGCCGTACTGTACTGTACTGTACATTATGTGTTGCATGTCGACCGTTATAGGTGAGCCGTACTGTACTGTACATTATGTGTTGCATGTCGACCGTTAGAGGTGAGCCGTACTGTACTGTACTGTACATTATGTGTTGTATGTCGAACGTTATAGGTGAGCCGTACTGTACTGTACTGTACATTATGTGTCGCATGTCGACCGTTATAGGTGAGCCGTACTGTACTGTACATTATGTGTCGCATGTCGACCGTTATAGGTGAGCCGTACTGTACTGTACTGTACATTATGTGTCGCATGTCGACCGTTATAGGTGAGCCGTACTGTACTGTACTGTACATTATGTGTTGCATGTCGACCGTTAGTGAGCCGTACTGTACTGTACTGTACATTATGTGTCGCATGTCGACCGTTATAGGTGAGCCGTACTGTACTGTACTGTACATTATGTGTTGTATGTCGACCGTTATAGGTGAGCCGTACTGTACTGTACTGTACATTATGTGTCGCATGTCGACCGTTATAGGTGAGCCGTACTGTACTGTACATTATGTGTTGCATGTCGACCGTTAGTGAGCCGTACTGTACTGTACTGTACATTATGTGTCGCATGTCGACCGTTATAGGTGAGCCGTACTGTACTGTACTGTACTGTACATTATGTGTCGCATGTCGACCGTTATAGGTGAGCCGTACTGTACTGTACATTATGTGTCGCATGTCGACCGTTATAGGTGAGCCGTACTGTACTGTACTGTACTGTACATTATGTGTCGCATGTCGACCGTTATAGGTGAGCCGTACTGTACTGTACTGTACTGTACATTATGTGTCGCATGTCGACCGTTATAGGTGAGCCGTACTGTACTGTACTGTACATTATGTGTCGCATGTCGACCGTTAGAGGTGAGCCGTACTGTACTGTACTGTACATTATGTGTCGCATGTCGACCGTTATAGGTGAGCCGTACTGTACTGTACTGTACTGTACATTATGTGTCGCATGTCGACCGTTATAGGTGAGCCGTACTGTACTGTACTGTACTGTACATTATGTGTCGCATGTCGACCGTTATAGGTGAGCCGTACTGTACTGTACTGTACATTATGTGTCGCATGTCGACCGTTATAGGTGAGCCGTACTGTACTGTACTGTACATTATGTGTCGCATGTCGACCGTTATAGGTGAGCCGTACTGTACTGTACTGTACATTATGTGTCGCATGTCGACCGTTATAGGTGAGCCGTACTGTACTGTACTGTACATTATGTGTCGCATGTCGACCGTTATAGGTGAGCCGTACTGTACTGTACTGTACATTATGTGTCGCATGTCGACCGTCATAGCTGAGCCGTACTGTACTGTACATTATGTGTCGCATGTCGACCGTTATAGGTGAGCCGTACTGTACTGTACTGTACTGTACATTATGTGTCGCATGTCGACCGTTATAGGTGAGCCGTACTGTACTGTACTGTACATTATGTGTCGCATGTCGACAGTTATAGGTGAGCCGTACTGTACTGTACTGTACATTATGTGTCGCATGTCGACCGTTATAGCTGAGCCGTACTGTACTGTACATTATGTGTCGCATGTCGACCGTTATAGGTGAGCCGTACTGTACTGTACTGTACATTATGTGTCGCATGTCGACCGTTATAGGTGAGCCGTACTGTACTGTACATTATGTGTCGCATGTCGACCGTTATAGGTGAGCCGTACTGTACTGTACTGTACATTATGTGTCGCATGTCGACCGTTATAGGTGAGCCGTACTGTACTGTACTGTAATGTACATTATGTGTCGCATGTCGACCGTTATAGGTGAGCCGTACTGTACTGTACTGTACTGTACATTATGTGTCGCATGTCGACCGTTATAGGTGAGCCGTACTGTACTGTACTGTACATTATGTGTCGCATGTCGACCGTTATAGGTGAGCCGTACTGTACTGTACTGTACTGTACATTATGTGTCGCATGTCGACCGTTATAGGTGAGCCGTACTGTACTGTACAGTACATGTGTCGCATGTCGTTATAGGTGAGCCGTACTGTACTGTACATTATGTGTCGCATGTCGTTATAGGTGAGCCGTACTGTACTATACATTATGTGTCGCATGTCGTTATAGGTGAGCCGTACTGTACTGTACATTATGTGTCACATGTTGTTATAGGTGAGCTGTACTGTACTGTACATTATGTGTCACATGTTGTTATAGGTGAGCCGTACTGTACTGTACATTATGTGTCGCATGTCGTTATAGGTGTACTGTACTGTACATTATGTGTCACATGTTATAGGTGAGCCGTACTGTACTGTACATTATGTGTCACATGTTGTTATAGGTGAGCCGTACTGTACTGTACATTATGTGTCGCATGTCGTTAAAGGTGAACCGTACTGTACTGTACATTATGTGTCGCATGTCGTTATGTTGTCCAGCATTCACAGCATATCGCGGAACAGAGTAAACCTGTGTTTATCTAAACGGTCGTAATTGAGACAAACATTCTGTGACTACTAGAAAAGAAAGGAAAAACAAAACATCACGGGCAAGGGGTGGATTATTTGTGACCAGATTTGACTGAGAGCCTGCCATCGCACAACCTCCAGCTTTTCACCAGAGAAGAAAAAGCCCTTCACAAACTGGAGCATGTATGAAATAAGTGTCAGAGCTGAAATCTACATGTAAATAAATACAAAATAAATGCTTAAACATGTAGCTAGGTATAAAGTTTGAGAACACAGAAGTGAACCTTTCAAGCCTGCTTTCTCAACTCTGCAAGACATTACTCTATAAGCCATATCTCTAAAACTGGTGGGTCAAACTGAACAACCAATATGTCACGAAATTTTGGCCACATTTATGCATTCACTGTGGCAGTAAATGAGGTAATGGGTATGAATGGCCTGTCTTGGTTTAAAGCCTTTATAGGCCAGCCACAGGTGTGCCCAACTAGTATTCAGTATAGCCCCACCCACCACTAGAGGAGGAATGAGGTGATCAGCTCCGGTTCCACCCCACTCTCTGCCGGAGAGTGGTGGGGTTTTCTACAGTAACAGTAAAAAGGGACAGGTGGTGATTATGTGATCTACAGTACTGTACTGTACATTATGTGTCGCATGTCGTTATAGGTGAGCTGTACTGTATTGTACATTATGTGTCGCATGTCGTTATAGGTGAGCCGTACTGTACTGTACATTATGTGTCGCATGTCGTTATAGGTGTACTGTACTGTACTGTACATTATGTGTCACATGTTGTTATAGGTGAGCCGTACTGTACTGTACATTATGTGTCACATGTTGTTATAGGTGAGCCGTACTGTACTGTACATTATGTGTCGCATGTCGTTAAAGGTGAACCGTACTGTACTGTACATTATGTGTCACATGTCGTTATGTTGTCCAGCATTCACAACATATCGCGGAACAGAGTAAACCTCTGTGTTTATCTAAACGGTCGTAATTGAGACAAACATTCTGTGACTACTAGAAAAGAAAGGAAAAACAAAACATCACGGGCAAGGGGTGGATTATTTGTGACCAGATTTGACTGAGAGCCTGCCATCGCACAACCTCCAGCTTTTCACCAGAGGAGAAAAGATCCTTTTTTATCCAAAATGAGTTAATAGCACAGACACTCTTCACAAACTGGAGCATGTATGAAATAAGTGTCAGAGCTGAAATCTACATGTAAATAAATACAAAATAAATGCTTAAACATGTAGCTAGGTATAAAGTTTGAGAACACAGAAGTGAACCTTTCAAGCCTGCTTTCTCAACTCTGCAAGACATTACTCTATAAGCCATATCTCTAAAACTGGTGGGTCAAACTGAACAACCAATATGACACGGAAACTTGGCCACATTTATGCATTCACTGTGGCAGTAAATGAGGTAATGGGTATGAATGGCCTGTCTTGGTTTAAAGCCCACTCACCACGACAAGGTGCAGGCCGAGAGTGGGGGGGAGGGGGTGGGGGGGAGGGGACAGAACACAGAACAGAACACAATATTAAAGTCAATATGAAGCATAATGATAATATTACAATCAACATGAAACACATACCTTTAACATTGCCCTTAATCCAGCCAATTTACAGTAAGCAAGAACAACAACTTGCTAATAATGAGCATTTTTATTTTCTTTTGTTCTCTTTCTCTAGCCTATAGGTTGACGCTATATATTAAGTGACAGATCACATACTACTTCAACAGAAGATGATGCTACAGTTGTATTAAATAGAAATTTCACGAAATACCTTTCGTTTATGGGTAGGATTCCTTCAAAACCTAGATGCAGAACATTATTTTATGTGCTCCCAGGACAGAAAATTCTAGACTTTTGCTGTCCTGGGCTCTTAGGGGTGACGTAGGAAGCTACGCCCACGCCGTATAAAGCGGACGTGGCTACGTCATCCCTCATTCGGAACTTTTCTTCTGCTATAGAGAACAGAAGGGCGTTCCACGAAAGGTATTTCATTCAATGTATTTATACAACCGTGGTTACTAAAGTAACCTTTAACGTTGTATTAAATAGAAATTTCACGAAATACCTTTCGTTTATGGGACTTTATGAACTCCCGTGACCTGAACTTCCAGTTCGTAAGTCTTTTGGGAGGGACTCGGACCCTTTTGTTTACAGAACCTAGTCCTTGTGGAGAACAGGAGGCAGCGCTATGCTGCCCTGATTTTCTACTGAGCCGCTGCCCCCAGCTAGCGAAGGCGCTGCCACATCTAGGTTATAGTATGTGGAGAAAGTCGAGGGTGTAGACCAGCTTGCTGCTGTGCAGACTTCCTGAATAGAGACACCCTTGTAGAGTGCCCAGGAAGCTGCCACGCCTCTCGTGGAGTGGGCCCTCAGGGCTTGAGGGGAATCCACGCCTTGGCTAGTGTAGGCCAGACAGATGGCTTCCACTATCCAGTTGGAGATAGTGACCTTCGTGACAGGCTTTCCTTTGGTCCTGGCACCCCAGGACACGAAGTGTTGGCTTCCTTGTCTGAAGGGAGCCAGTCTATCCACGTATATGCGTAAGGCTCTGACTGGGCAGAGGCAGTTAAGCCTCATGTCATGAGGCGAACGGCGGGGGGTGGAATGCCTGTAGGTTCACTGGCACACACACAGAGCATTTTTGGGAATGAAGGCGGGTTTGCTTTTAGGGTGACCTTGGTCGAACCATCATTGAACCTCATGCAGTCTGGAGAGATCGAGAGCGCATGTTAGGTCGCTGACCCTTTTTGCCGTCGTGAGGGCGATCAGGAGAGCCACCTTCAAGGTTAGGAGCTTGAGGCTCACGGTTTGTAGTGGTCCAAAAGGTGCTGTAGCCAGAGCCTTTAGAACCAGGGACAAATCCCACGAGGGGACAAGGGATCTGCATGTCCTATGGTCCCTGTGTACACCCTTCATGAACTGTTTTACCAGCGGGTGCTTCCACACCGTCTGGTTAACAAGGCCCGGGTGGCAGGCGGAAATTGCTGCCAGGTGGACCTTGACTGAGGAGAGGCCTAGACCGTTGTCTAGGAGCTCCTGTAGAAATGTCAGGACGTCGATCACTGAGGCCTGGTAGGGGACAACTTGGTCTGGTCTTCGTGAAGCTCGAAAACGCGCCAGGCTGTGTCGTAACGGTCCCTTGTTGACTGGCTTTCTGAATCGTTTCGATGACGATCGGAGGTAGGCCCACGGAGGTCAACATCACCCTTTGACGGGCCAGACGTCTAGGTCCTGGGGGTGAGGGTGAAAGATCTCCCCTCTCGCTTGGGAGAGGAGATCCGCTCGAAGAGGAATTTTCCACGGCTGGTCGTAGAGGAGAGGGGTTATTTCCGACCTCCAGACCCCCAGGACGGGGCTATTAGGAGCACCGTCAGACCCTGAGTCCTCACTCTGTCCAGAGTGGGGCTGATGAGGGATAGCGGGGTAAAGGCGTAGAGAAGGGTTTTGGGCCATCGGTGTGACAGAGCGTCTAGCCCCGATGTTGATAGTCCCGTGATTGCGAAGAAGAGGGGACACTTCGTGTTCTCCTCTGTGGCAAAGAGATCCACCCTGGGTTTCCCAAACCTGCTCCAGGCCTGGGACGCTGCATGAGGATGTAGCGACCAGTCTGCGTAGCGGAGAGATCCTCTGGACAGCAGGTCTGCCCCTGTGTTCAGAAGACCTGGGACATGACGCGCTACTATGGAGAGAAGGCGTGTGTTGCACCACAGGATTAGTTTCCGAGCCAGTTGATGAAGACGAGGGGACCTGAGTCCGCCTTGTCTGTTGATGTAGCACATGGCCGTGGTGTTGTCTGTCCTGACTAGGACGTGGCAACCCCGGATGCGCTGCTCGAAGTGTCTCAGGGAGGAAGACCGCCATAAGCTCCAAGTAATTTATGTGAAGGGCACGTAGTGGCCCCAACCATAAACCTCTGGCTGTGAATCCTTCCAGCGTGGCTCCCCAGCCTGTCATGCTGGCATCTGTGGTGACGACTTTCCTGATCAGAGGCTTTCCCATGGGGACGCCCTCTGAGAGGGTTTTTCTGTCTGACCACCATTGAAGGGCTAGTATGCATTGTGACGTCACTGTTACCTTCTGGTGGCGACGGTGCATTGGTACATGTAGAGAGCCTATCCATTGTTGGAAAGGTCTCATATGTAGTCTTGCTAGGCGGATTAGATAGACCGCCAAGGCCATTAACCCTGCCATTCGGAGGCATGCATGAAAGGGAATCGAGCGTCCCCTTTTGAATGATGCCACGCACTGCAGTGTTGCATCTATTCTCTCTTGGCTCAGGCGGGCCGTGTAAGAGAGTACACTTCGAGTCGCAGCTTTTTCAAGTGACGGTTCAGCATTGAACCGTCATTTGCGATTCAAAATGTTGACACCACCACTCCTCCTGCGCCTAATCCGCGAGGGGGATTGGTTTACGTCAATAGACCTGCAAGATGCATACTTCCACATTCCGATTTACCACCCGCACAGAAGATTTCTGCGCTTTGGGTTCAAAGGAAAAGTGTACGAATACACAGTCCTTCCCTTCGGAATTTTCATAAAATGCACCGCGGCAGCTATTGCTCCACTGCGACAGCAAGGAATCCGTCTCGCAACATATGTGGACGACTGGATCCTACTTGCAAACTCTCCGCGAGAAGCACTGTTGCACACACATCGCGTGCTCAGCCACTCTCGCCTCGCTCGGTTTTTAATAAACCATGAGAAGAGCATGCTCATGCCGACGCAGTCAATAGACTTCATAGGCATAACACTTAACTCAATCTCTCTATGCAGACTGGTCGCTACATCCTCATGCAGCGTCCCAGGTCTGGAGCAGGTTTGGGAAATCCAGGGTGGATCTCTTTGCCACAGAGGAGAACACGAAGTGTCCCCTCTTCTTCGCAATCACGGGATCTTCAACATCGGGGCTAGACGCTCTGTCACACCGATGGCCCAAAACCCTTCTCTACGCCTTTACCCCGCTATCCCTCATCAGCCCCACTCTGGACAGAGTGAGGACTCAGGGTCTGACGGTGCTCCTAATAGCCCCGTCCTGGGGGTCTGGAGGTCGGAAATAACCCCTCTCCTCTACGACCAGCCGTGGAAAATTCCTCTTCGAGCGGATCTCCTCTCCCAAGTGAGAGGGGAGATCTTTCACCCTCACCCCCAGGACCTAGACGTCTGGCCCTTCAAAGGGTGATGTTGACCTCCGTGGGCCTACCTCCGATCGTCATCGAAACGATTCAGAAAGGCAGGGCCCAGTCAACAAGGGACCGTTACGACACAGCCTGGCGCGTTTTCGAGCGTCACGAAGACCAGACCAAGTTGTCCCCTACCAGGCCTCAGTGATCGACGTCCTGACATTTCTACAGGAGCTCCTAGACAACGGTCTAGGCCTCTCCTCAGTCAAGGTCCACCTGGCAGCAATTTCCGCCTGCCACCCGGGCCTTGTTAACCAGACGGTGTGGAAGCACCCGCTGGTAAAACAGTTCATGAAGGGTGTACACAGGGAACATAGGCCATGCAGATCCCTTGTTCCCTCGTGGGATTTGTCCCTGGTTCTAAAGGCTCTGGCTACAGCACCTTTTGAACCACTACAAACCGTGAGCCTCAAGCTCCTAACCTTGAAGGTGGCTCTCCTGATCGCCCTCACGACGGCAAAAAGGGTCAGCGACCTAACATGCGCTCTCGATCTCTCCAGACTGCATGAGGTTCAATGATGGTTCGACCAAGGTCACCCTAAAAGCAAACCCGCCTTCATTCCCAAAAATGCTCTGTGTGTGTGCCAGTGAATCTACAGGCATTCCACCCCCCGCCGTTCGCCTCATGACATGAGGCTTAACTGCCTCTGCCCAGTCAGAGCCTTACGCATTATAAATAAAATCCATTATTATTATTATTATTATTATTATATACATGGATAGACTGGCTCCCTTCAGACAAGGAAGCCAACTCTTCGTGTCCTGGGGTGCCAGGACCAAAGGAAAGCCTGTCACGAAGGTCACTATCTCCAACTGGATAGTGGAAGCCATCCGTCTGGCCTACACTAGCCAAGGCGTGGATTCCCCTCAAGCCCTGAGGGCCCACTCCACGAGAGGCGTGGCAGCTTCCTGGGCACTCTACAAGGGTGTCTCTATTCAGGAAGTCTGCACAGCAGCAAGCTGGTCTACACCCTCGACTTTCTCCACATACTATAACCT
The DNA here is from genome assembly GCF_964188405.1 of Protomyctophum parallelum. NCBI lineage: Eukaryota > Metazoa > Chordata > Actinopteri > Myctophiformes > Myctophidae > Protomyctophum > Protomyctophum parallelum. Next base: position 32,706,037 of record NC_139714.1, read on the forward strand.
AGATGTGGCAGCGCCTTCGCTAGCTGGGGGCAGCGGCTCAGTAGAAAATCAAGGCAGCATAGCGCTGCCTCCTGTTCTCCACAAGGACTAGGTTCTGGAAACAAAAGGGTCCGAGTCCCTCCCAAAAGACTTACGAACTGGAAGTTCAGGTCACGGGAGTTCATAAAGTCCCATAAACGAAAGGTATTTCGTGAAATTTCTATTTAATACAACGTTAAAGGTTACTTTAGTAACCACGGTTGTATAAATACATTGAACGAAATACCTTTCGTGGAACGCCCTTCTGTTCTCTATAGCAGAAGAAAAGTTCCGAATGAGGGATGACGTAGCCACGTCCGCTTTATACGGCGTGGGCGTAGCTTCCTACGTCATCCCTAAGAGCCCAGGACAGCAAAAGTCTAGAATTTTCTGTCCTGGGAGCACATAAAATAATGTTCTGCATCTAGGTTTTGAAGGAAACCTACCCATAAACGAAAGGTATTTCGTGAAATTTCTATTTAATACAACTGTAGCATCATCTTCTGTTGAAGTAGTATGTGATCTGTCACTTAATGTATAGCGTCAACCTATAGGCTAGAGAAAGAGAACAAAACAAAAGAAAAATGCTCATTATTAGCTAAGTATATAATTATAAGTTGTTCTTGCTTACTGTAAATTGGCTGGATTAAGGGCATCTGTTAAATGCCTAAATTGCAAATTGTTGATAAAATAATAAAAATACACACACCTTGCTGTGTATATATTTAATATTATTTCATCAACAATGTACAATTTAGGCATTTAGAAGATGCCCCTAATCAATATAGTATAGGTAATATAGTTACCTTGCCATGATGGGACTCCAATGAATGATGGGAAATGAAATGCATTAAGGTCCACACCACTACAACGTCCTAATAGCTATGTAGGGTAATACGGTACAGAGCTGCACTAATTCATATGTTAATTTGGGTCACTAGAAGAGTGACACAAATTCAACGTTTGCCACCTGAAAAGTACTACGAAAAGAGGTTAACGTTTGCCACCTGAAAAGTACTACGAAAAGAGGTTAATCAAACAGAAACGACAACATTTGGCCAACCTGGCGGGAAGGAAAGTACAAGATAGGGAAAACATTTGGCCAACCTGGCGGGAAGGAAACAACCTTGGGAAGGAAACAAGATATTCAACAGTTGGTACTTTGAAGAGATGTGAAGAGATGAAACCTGAAAACCTGAAACCTGAAACTAGAGAAGAGAGAAACTAGACTAAAGACCTTGGTACGGGAGGCCGGGTATCAGAGCACAATGGACGGGGGTCGCACGAGGGACCGCTGGGTACGACCCGGTTCCTGCACCACCCAGTTCCTGCACGACCCGCCTGCCCATTATGCCCGATTATCCCAGATTCAACCCATACCCCGGGGAGAACTACACTATAACTGATGTAGATCCAGCGTCGTTCAGCTCGTAGATTTAATGTTGTCAACGTCGGGCCCCAAATTCAACATGCTCGTAGATTACACGTCGCGTCGGGCCAATCAAAAACAGATTCAACACACACACGGCAAACACATGCGCGCACACACAGACAGACAAACCCCCCCCCCCCCCCCCGCACACACACACACACACACACACACACCCCCCCCACACACACCCTTAGGCCCATCACAATTACTACATAATAAGTATTTGTGATAATCGCAATACTTTTGGGATAATAGTCATAATCGCTCCCATGTTAGAAAGTAGTGGAAGTAGCAGATCTAGGAGCTCAAAACTGTTTTGATCTCATAGATCTGCTACTTTCACAATTCATGTATTTTTTTTTGTAATGTAAATAATTTATTAATACTTGTGACGGGCCTAATGTACCTCAATGTACCCAGGCTCCAGGGGTACATTTGGGGATTCCAGACAACATAGCGCGCCCACTATCGTTGCCCGGGCGGGGAGACCCCCCAGGCATCTCGACCCTATCCCCGGTGTTCGGAGGTCACTCCCCTGGCGTTCCCAAGGAGCATTCCAGACATCATGGGCAGCCGGCATAATTTTCCTTAATAAATAATGCCTATAAAAAAAAGTGTTAAAAACAAGTGTTAGAAATGACTACACCTGTACATGCCCATCGGCCACCGGCCTACTTGAGAACGATGCAACTAGGGAACCTAATAATACCCGTTGTCAACTTGTCATAGGACCCGTTTTAACGGGTCCCTTTTGTGCCCATACTGTATATGGAGGTTTCTGTATCTGTCTGTCTGTGCCTGAAGAGTGCAAACTGACTGTGACAAGTGGACTGGTTAAGTAATCAATTAACAGGTGTGGGGTTGCCGTGGAAATCAATTGGCTGAGGCAGAGACTGGAAATTGCACAGGAGAGGGATTTGGGCTCATTAGGTCCACTGGCCAGGAAAAACTGTCAGGATTTAGAAGGCATTTGTAGAATAGTCCTCAGGTATGTTTTGTAATAAATATTAAAAAAGACGTGCAAAGTAAATAGTAACTAATGTTTTCAAATAAATGCAGTGGAGGTAAAAGTATAATATCTGGATCTGAGATGTAGTGGTAGTAGAAGTTAAAAATATTGGGGAAAAACTAGTGCAAATGCCTCAACATTTTAACGAATGACCAAAACCTACTCAAATTCCCTCAAAAACGTATTGTAACATTGTAACATTTTAACAACATTGTAGTAACCTTGGGATAACAGTGTAACGCTAATGACATTGTAATATTGTAATATCATTGTAACACTAATAAATTACAACTCACCGGTCTGCCGGGTTCACATGCCGGGGAGAGGCAGGGAGCCAAATCTGTACCTCTCCCCCACGCCGTTCTGAGGAGGGTCTGGGAGAGGCAGGGAGCCAAATCTGTACCTCTCCCCCACGCCGTTCTGAGGAGGGTCTGGGAGAGGCAGGGAGCCAAATCTGTACCTCTCCCCCACGCCGTTCTGAGGAGGGTCTGGGAGAGGCAGGGAGCCAAATCTGTACCTCTCCCCCACGCCGTTCTGAGGAGGGTCTGGGAGAGGCAGGGAGCCAAATCTGTACCTCTCCCCCACGCCGTTCTGAGGAGGGTCTGGGAGAGGCAGGGAGCCAAATCTGTACCTCTCCCCACGCTGTTCTGAGGAGGGTCTGGGAGAGGCAGGGAGCCAAATCTGTACCTCTCCCCCACGCTGTTCTGAGGAGGGTTCCAGACAAGAGCATCATTCTCCTTTAAAAATAAACAAACAAAAAAACATCAGAACCGTCTGAAGTGAGTGGTACTGTATGTGTACTGTACTGTACTGTACTGTACTGTACTGTACTGTACTGTACTGTACTGTACTGTACTGTACTGTACTGTACTGTACTGTACTGTACTGTACTGTACTGTACCTAAGTTCTCCTTTCATTGTCAATATATTGCAAATTGCAAATATTGAGACGTGTGGGGACAAAAGCTGTATGAATAAAAATCACACTCGTGTGAAGTGAGCGGTGCTCTTGTCTTGTCATCGTACATAATCATGACGTAACGTATGTCGATTTGCTCAGACACACATGACCTAAATTCTCCATTCATAGTCAATTGGAACTGAAGAAATAATCCAAACAAGAACTTTTTTTTAAAATAATTTCGTACCAAAATTGGGCATAGCTTCGCCGTCCAGCAAAACGTGACATTACTCCTTCTGGCACGATAGTTACACAAACGGTTGGACGTGGTTTATAGGAAAGAACACAACAGTACAACAGTAAAAAAAAAGAAATTGTATTTTACTTTGAGTATTTAAATTTCCAGGACTTTTACCACTACATCTCAGAGGCAAATAGTCTACTTTTACTCCACTACATTAATTTGAAAAATGTCGTTACTGTATGTTAGTTTGTACATTTAGATCAGTGGTTTTCAACCCTCTTCATATCAAGGCCCATTATTTATTGGGCATTTGACCCAAGGAACCACCATATGATGACATTTAGCCTCTCAGACCCATTTGAGCCACGGAACCACCATTTGATGACATTGAGCCTCTCAGACCCATTTGAGCCACGGAACCACCATTTGATGACATTGAGCCTCTCAGACCCATTTGAGCCACGGAACCACCATTTGATGACATTTAGCCTCATTGACAATTATTTTACATCTAATTGTGATACATTATTAAACAATACTTTTACTGTTGACGGGTCCATTTGGTTTCATTCTATCTCAAGAGTTAAAGATCTAATAAGGGTCCATATGGTTAAACTCATATCTGCATGCGGACCACCTGGAACCACCCTCAAGGACCACTGGTGGACTGGCTTATTTTAGCTGCTTAATTACCATTAAAGGAGTTGATGGAATTAGTTAGTTAGTTAGATCACTGGTTCCCAAAACGTTGTCATGTCAAGGACCCCCAAATTGACACTAATCAGCCCCGCGGACCCCCATTTGAAAAGATATGTCAGGGACCCCCAAAAAAGAAGATTTTTACTGCTCGAGCAGTGATTCTCAACCCGTTTATAATTTCAAGGACCCCCAGTTTGACATGCATTAGTCTACGTACGGACCCCCATTTAATGGCATTTCTATCTCTGAGAGCCCCAATTTATATTGTAAAATCAATGTTTAGTTAATTCTGAGAGTATAAATGGATCCATTAGGGTCCATTTGGTTCAAAACGATCATTTGCGTTTGTGATCTACTTGTATTAAACAAGTTAAACTCACCAACATTGCAACTCTAGGCCAAGCTTGAATTATCCTCTTTCAATCTGCCCAGCTTTTGTTTCATAAAAATCCACCGTAGACATGTTGTTATGAGATACTTTCTGTCAAGACATTCTGTGCAGGTGATTCTTTCTCTAAGTGTTGGAGTTTGGAAGCACTCGTCAAAGTCACTGAACGGCCCTGCATGGCACCCGTTTAGAATTTGCACATAATGAGGCAGCAGCGCGACCCGTTAATAAAAAGGAGCGCTTCCAAACGCCAACACTCCACCAAAAAGAATCACCTGCACAGAATTTTGTGACAGAAAGTATCTCATAACAACATGTCTACGGTGGATTTTTATGAAACAAAAGCTCGGCAGATTGAAAGATGATAATTCAACCTTGGCCTAGAGCTGCTATGTTGGCGAGTTTAACGTTGTTTAATACAAGCGAATCACAAATGCAAATTGGATGAATGGGGAGTCAATGGAGGGTATTGCAACTCTAGATTCATCCCATTATAAAAAAATCTAGAGTTGCAAATTGCGGCTAGATTCACCCCATTATGAAAAAGAAAATCTAGAGTTACAAATTGTGGCTATTGTTTGTCACCTCCCCCTTCACATTCAGTAGATCGTGTGATCGTTTGTGGCCAAACATAGCTAAAAAAGCTAAAATGAAAGATACAAAACACATTCATCTTTTACCATCTAATAACCTAATTTTGAAAAAAAACTAAAGTTGTCCTTTAATACAAGCAGATCATAAATGTAATTTGGATCAATGGGATGTCAATGGAGGGTAGATTGCAACTCTAGATTCATCGCATTATGCAGCTAAATGACTCTGACAATATGCTATTTCCACACACACACACACACACACACACACACACACACACACACACACACACACACACACACACACACACACACACACACACACACACACACACACACACACACACACACACACACACACACACACACACACACACACACACACACACACACACACACACACTCTACTATCTCAAGAGTTAAAGATCTAATAAGGGTCCATCTGGAAGGACCAATGGTGAACTAGCTTAGCTAATCAACTGCTTATCATTAAAGGAATTGATGGTAGTGCTTCTATAAGTTAGAAGCATTGATAAAGCAGCAACTAGTTCGTTGGAAGCATTGTTGTTTTGTGTGATGTGATATGAAGCTTTTATTTGCTGGAGTATTTCCAATTTGACATACATTTTGTGTGTGTGTGTGTGTGTGTGTGTGGGGGGGGGGGGGGGGGTATTTGGACACGTGAGCTTGTAGATCTGCTATTTGTATACATTTCATACAAAACTTCCCCCTGGGTCCACAGTTGATATTGCTTATTGTGCAACATTGTGATTTGGATTACTAACACACACACACCACACAACACACAACACACAACACACACACGAGTCAAATGAAATGACTAATTGACATCACCATGCAGCTGGATTGGAAGTGACTGTTAACGTGTGTGGTGTTGCATATATTTCCTGGTGTACAACATAATATGTTGTATAGACAATGTTTAAGTATAACATCAACACTGCAGATCAGACAGGCCAGTGACCCACACATCATCTAGCTTCAACACTGCAGATCAGACAGGCCAGTGACCCACACATCATCTAGCTTCAACACTGCAGATCAGACAGGCCGGTGACCCACACATCATCTAGCTTCACTGCAGATCAGACAGGCCAGTGACCCACACATCATCTAGCTTCACTGCAGATCAGACAGGCCAGTGACCCACACATCATCTAGCTTCAACACTGCAGATCAGACAGGCCAGTGACCCACACATCATCTAGCTTCAACACTGCAGATCAGACAGGCCGGTGACCCACACATCATCTAGCTTCACTGCAGATCAGACAGGCCAGTGACCCACACATCATCTAGCTTCAACACTGCAGATCAGACAGGCCGGTGACCCACACATCATCTAGCTTCAACACTGCAGATCAGACAGGCCAGTGACCCACACATCATTTAGCTTCACTGCAGATCAGACAGGCCAGTGACCCACACATCATCTAGCTTCACTGCAGATCAGACAGGCCAGTGACCCACACATCATCTAGCTTCAACACTGCAGATCAGACAGGCCAGTGACCCACACATCATCTAGCTTCAACACTGCAGATCAGACAGGCCGGTGACCCACACATCATCTAGCTTCACTGCAGATCAGACAGGCCAGTGACCCACACATCATCTAGCTTCAACACTGCAGATCAGACAGGCCGGTGACCCACACATCATCTAGCTTCACTGCAGATCAGACAGGCCAGTGACCCACACATCATCTAGCTTCAACACTGCAGATCAGACAGGCCAGTGACCCACACATCATTTAGCTTCACTGCAGATCAGACAGGCCAGTGACCCACACATCATCTAGCTTCACTGCAGATCAGACAGGCCAGTGACCCACACATCATCTAGCTTCACTGCAGATCAGACAGGCCAGTGACCCACACATCATCTAGCTTCAACACTGCAGATCAGACAGGCCGGTGACCCACACATCATCTAGCTTCAACACTGCAGATCAGACAGGCCAGTGACCCACACATCATTTAGCTTCCGCACATAGTGTCAATAAATTAACACATTTAAAACCGTTTTAGTTCTCAGGTGTGTTGTTATACTTAAACATGGTCTATATGTTGTACACCAGGAAATATATGCAACACCACACACGTTAACAGTCACTTCCAATCCAGCTGCATGGTGATGTCAATTAGTAATTTCATTTGACTCAGGTGTGTGTGTGTGTGTGTGTGTGTGTGTGTGTGTGTGTGTGTGTGTGTGTGTGTGTGTGTGTGTGTGTGTGTGTGTGTGTGTGTGTTTTAGTAATCCAAATCACAATGTTGCACAATAAGCAATATCAACTGTGGACCCAGGGGTAGGCCTAAGTTTTGTATGAAATTTATACAAATAGCAGATCTACAAGCTCACATGTCCAAATAGCCACACACACACACACACACACACACACACACACACACACACACACACACACACACACAGTATGTCAAATTGGAAATACTCCAGCAAATAAAAGCTTCATATCACATCACACAAAACAACAATGCTTCCAACTAACTAGTTGCTGCTTTATCAATGCTTCTAAGTTATAGAAGCACTTCCATCAATTCCTTTAATGATAAGCAGTTGATTAGCTAAGCTAGTGCACCATTGGTCCTTCCAGGTGGTCCCCATAATCAAATGGACCCTTATCAGATCTTTAACTCTTGAGATAGTAGAATTAAACCAAATGGACACGTCAGAGTAACATTATTGTTAAATATCTGCATTAGGGCTTAATAAATAATTGTCATTTTGAACAACGTTTGCCTGTTATCTCTCCTAATGGTACCAACATCAATACAGCCTGTTATCTCTCATAATGGTACCAACATCAATACAGCCTGTTATCTCTCCTAATGGTACCAACATCAATACAACCTGTTATCTCTCCTAATGGTACCAACATCAATACAACCTGTTATCTCTCCTAATGGTACCAACATCAATACAGCCTGTTATCTCTCCTAATGGTACCAACATCAATACAGCCTGTTATCTCTCCTAATGGTACCAACATCAATACAGCCTGTTATCTCTCCTAATGGTACCAACATCAATACAGCCTGTTATCTCTCCTAATGGTACCAACATCAATACAGCCCGTTATCTCTCCTAATGGTACCAACATCAATACAGCCTGTTATCTCTCCTAATGGTACCAACATCAATACAGCATGGAATTGTGGACAAAATCTTAAGTGTATTTGTTACCGTCTATAAATGTTCTGGTGAATTGAACAGGGTGGACCCTGATGTAAACAAGTGTAATGCTTTATTTGTCGTTCCACTCCACAGTAACAGTCTTTGTATCGAGTTGTGCTTTCAAGTGAAATATTATGTATAGCCATTCTGCAAACTGTTGATAGATACTTCAATCAATCTTATCCAAGGAAAACAAAATATTCCAATAGTTCTTGGAGTTCTGAGAGACTATAATTCTCCGTGGCTCAAATGGAGAATAAATATAGGCTGATGAACCTTTATGTGAAAAGGGTTGAAAACCAACTGAGCTAAATAAGCGAACACCTGCAAACACTGACTCACCTGAGGTTGATAGGCTGCAGAGTGAAGACTTCTGTTTCCACAGCTTCTTATTGTAGAAGCTTTTGTTTATGTTTTTGTTTTCCACCAGCCTGGTAAAAACACTGACGACTCTAATCGATGACCATGTCAATTAAATGTTACATTACGAGTTATTTATGAAAACAAACGGCCGGGCCTGTTGTAACAAACACTACAGCAGCGTGTTGAGTGTTTGTTGGCGTGTTGCCAAAAGGTGGCGTTGGGCGTCCTGATGACTTAAATACATGCACATGCGTATGGATCCTAGCCTGGTAAAACACCTCCCCCTGCTGGACAACATCGGGGGTACCCAGGCTATATGGATCCCACCACAGCTCAAGGAAACCCCCGCCCCCCCGCTGCTCAGAACACCAGACAGCTCCCAGTACGCGCTATACACGCGCACGCACGCCCCCCCCCCCCCCCCCACCCCCAGTGGCCCCCCACACACACACACACACACACACACACACACACACACACACACACACACACACACACACACACACACACACAGTCACACACACACACACACACACACACACACACACACACACACACACACACACACACACACACACACACACACACACACACACACACACACACACACACACAGACACACACACACACACACACACACACACACACACACACACGCACACACACACTTTATTTATTTATTCATTCATTTCATGACAGTAAGATTGACTGACGTAACAGTATCTGGCTGCATTGAAGTGTATGATTCAACTTTGCATGGTTTATATTAAATTGTTTTTAAATATTATATATCCTTTAAATTTAAGTAACTTGGTGGCAAAATCGCAATATTTCTTCTTCCTGTGAAGCACTTTACAATTTAGGCATTTAGACACTCTCAATGAATCGATTTATCGAGCAATTTATACAGTAAGCAAGAACAAAAAACATGGTACATCATATACATAAAGAGTCATCATGAATTATACATATTAAAGCTATAAGAAGAATATCTATAATGAAACATATACTACGTGCTATAATATAGCACATAGTATATATGTTTCATTATAGATATTCTTCAAAGTAGTATCTAATTTAGATAACATTGTATGTAGACATATAGCAGCTATATGTCTACATACAATGTTATCTAAATTAGATACTACTTTGAACTACACTTTGAACTATAATTGTCTGAATTGTGCTATATATAAAAATCACACCCGTGTGAACTGAGCGTTGCAACTGGAGGCGTGATCAATGCTCTTTGGCCACTCAGAATAGCCAAATGGCATTGATCACGCCTCCAGGTCTTTAGTTTACTGAAGTTAGGGAATAAGACCTGGTACTTAAGACACGCAAAATACAGCCCTATAGTGTCAAAGTGTCCTTGAGCAAGACCTCTGAAACTCTAGCTGCTCCCGATGAGCAGGTTGGTGCCTTGCATGGATACCTCGAAAACCCTCCGCCATCGGTGTACAGTTACAGTATGAATCTGTGTGTGAATAATGGGTGAATGTGTTATGCACAATCTCTGTAAAGCGCTTTGGATAAAAAAGCGTTACATTAATGCACCATTTAGGCAAACCTATGAGCTAAAAAAAAATATGGATTGTTCATGATGTACAGCCACTAGATCAGACATTTTGTATTTTGGAGATGAAAAGCAAAGCTTTTAACCGTGTCATTACTTGCGCTTCCACTCACGTCATTTACATGCTGCGCTGTCCTTGTGGTCTAGCCTATGTGGGCAAAACCACTAGGAAACTGAAGATAAGGATAAGCGAGCACAAAAGCTCTATTAGAAGAAATGATAGAGACTACCCAGTGGCGGGACATTTCAATGATCACAAGCATGACATATCTTATTTACGCTTCTGCGGCATTGAACAAGTTGATCCGCCACACAGAGGTGGCGATCATGATTTGCTGTTAAAAAGAGGTGAAGCATTCTGGATCTTCACACTCCAAACATTGGCACCTTAATGATGGACTTTTATTAAATGTCATGCTGTGATCTTTGTTTTTATCCTTCAGTTTGCTCCATATAGTTTTTTACTTATTGTATTGTTGATGATTTGATTTTGTAAGTTTCAACCTGCAATATGTTTCTTGATCATGATTTTTGTATACTTTATTTAACAATATTACCATTTGTATACTGTCATGATTAATATGGATTATTATGATTTTTTCTTATTACTTTGCACGGGTGTATTGAGTTGTTTATATGACTTTCTAGTTCTCATTTAACCACATGAGTACCTGTCACCTTAAGTTGAGTGATGTCATGTCATTTCCTTTGTTCTGATAGGCTTACCTTTAGGCCAGACAGCCTACAAAAAGGATGCTTTCTCATTTGTGTTCATAAAGATAGCCTGATGAAGGCCGCATAGGCCCAAACGTTGTGTTCATAGAGATAGCCTGATGAAGGCCGCATAGGCCCAAACGTTGTGTTCATAAAGATAGCCTGATGAAGGCCGCATAGGCCCAAACGTTGTGTTCATAGAGATAGCCTGATGAAGGCCGCATAGGCCCAAACGTTGTGTTCATAAAGATAGCCTGATGAAGGCCGCATAGGCCCAAACGTTGTGTTCATAAAGATAGCCTGATGAAGGCCGCATAGGCCCAAACGTTGTGTTCATAAAGATAGCCTGATGAAGGCCGCATAGGCCCAAACGTTGTGTTCATAGAGATAGCCTGATGAAGGCCGCATAGGCCCAAACGTTGTGTTCATAGAGATAGCCTGATGAAGGCCGCATAGGCCCAAACGTTGTGTTCATAGAGATAGCCTGATGAAGGCCGCATAGGCCCAAACGTTGCTATTTCCCTGTAAATAAAAGTTGGTCACTGCATTTGAAGACAGTGTGCGGTTGTTTTCCTTGTTCGTATTTTGGAGATAACATAATAAAAGTGTGAGTGTCCAGGAATTATGAAATAGCATAATATTACATTAGTTGCCCTAATAAGCCAAGTCATTTTACAGCATGATCATTCACAGCGCTTCTTGAGAATGCCTCCCTCATCATAGACGAGTTGTGACTAGAATAATAATTAAAATACTTGGCCTAATTAGTGCTATGATTGTTATATAAAGCATTAGGAGTAGCCTCTCCTTACCGTTTATGAACCCTTATAGCATCACTATTCTGAGCATGCCATGTCAGAAAGCAGGGAGCCGACATCTGGGGTAGCCCAATTTATGGAAGCATATGTGGTTTAACCCATTCTGAACTGAGATCAGATTCATACGAGGTTTCCACTGGACACACACTGGTCTGATGAACCCATTCTGACCTGAGATCAGATTCTAAAAATGTCAGTCGTTCTTCGATTTTTCAAAAATAGCAGACCTGACCTACAAGCTCGTGGCGCGCTATGAGCTTGTAGATCTGCTATTTTTGTTCAGAATAAAACAAAAAACAAAACAAAAATAAAAAATATAATGTGGGTGAATGTAATGCACAATCTAATGTAAAGCATAACCCATGACAACGTCCTGTTCTACACACACACACACACATGTAGGAGGAGACAACACTTTGTTTTACTCAAGGATCTTAATCTTTATTTATTTTTAACAAGGTAACAAACATACTATTTCATACGGTAACAAACATTATGTGTTGTATGAATGGAAGTGTTGAACTCTGCTGTCAGATGACAAGTCAACATTGGACTTTACATCATTAATGGACCAATAACAACTTTCACTTCAACTTCTAAAAAAACACCAATAACAACAGTCAACATTAATGCAGTTACATACAGTATACCTTTTCTAGTATACCTGCCCTGATCTAGGCAGTAGAACTCAGGACCGAGGATGAGGTGGTGAACATGTGGGGGGGAATGGTTCAGGACCGAGGATCAGGTGGTGAACATGTGGGGGGGAATGGTTCAGGACCGAGGATCAGGTGGTGAACATGTGGGGGGGAATGGTTCAGGACCGAGGATCAGGTGGTGAGCATGTGGGGGGGAATGGTTCAGGACCGAGGATCAGGTGGTGAACATGTGGGGGGGAATGGTTCAGGACCGAGGATCAGGTGGTGAGCATGTGGGGGGGAATGGTTCAGGACCGAGGATCAGGTGGTGAGCATGTGGGGGGGAATGGTTCAGGACCGAGGATCAGGTGGTGAACATGTGGGGGGAATGGTTCAGGACCGAGGATCAGGTGGTGAACATGTGGGGGGAATGGTTCAGGACCGAGGATCAGGTGGTGAACATGTGGGGGGAATGGTTCAGGACCGAGGATCAGGTGGTGAACATGTGGGGGGAATGGTTCAGGACCGAGGATCAGGTGGTGAACATGTGGGGGGGGAATGGTTCAGGACCGAGGATCAGGTGGTGAACATGTGGGGGGGAATGGTTCAGGACCGAGGATCAGGTGGTGAACATGTGGGGGGGAATGGTTCAGGACCGAGGATCAGGTGGTGAACATGTGGGGGGGAATGGTTCAGGACCGAGGATCAGGTGGTGAACATGTGGGGGGAATGGTTGATAGAAATCCTTGCTCAATGTTCTTGAGTGAATTGAAGGAAATTGACATTTTGGACATAGTCAAAAACAGTCAAAACAAAACATCTACCGACTATAATGATATTGACATGTCACTGGTCAAACAAGTCATTGGGGGGATTTCTAGGCCATTTACACACATAATGTAGGCCTAATGTATCATTCCAAACAGGTTCATTTCCAGACCAATAAATGAAAATAGCAAAGGTCATTCCACTGTATAAAAATGGGAGCAAACACCACTTCACAAACTACAGACCTGTCTCATTACTGCCACAATTCTCAAAGATATTGGAGAAACGTTTTAACAGCAGACTTCATAGGTTCATTCTGTGACAGATTTAATATACTCTCAGAGAGTCAATATGGTTTCAGAAAGAACAGATCAACATCTCAGGCATTGATGGAATCCATAGAAAGAATCACAGACGCAATTGATCATCGGCAGTACGCAATAGGAATATTCATTTACCTCAAAAAAAGCTTTTGACACTATCCATCACAACACAACACCTTAGTAAATAAACTGGAGAAAACTGGTATCAGAGGCATTGCAATAAACTGGATTAAAAGTTACTTGGACAGACGGCAACAGTTTGTGAAGCTGGACCCCAGGGGTCAGTACTGGGGCCGAAACTATTTATTCTTTATATCAATGATATTTACAAAATATCAAAGCTGCCACCCGTCACTAATACTTTCTGCAGACGACACTAATGTATTTTGCTCTGGTGATAATCTGGATAAACTGCAGGTTGACATCAATGAAGAATTAAGTAAATAAAGGTTATGGTTTGATTATAATAAATTATCTTTAAATGTGAGCAAGACAGAGTTTATACCATTTGGTAATCACAGGACTAACACACAGGTACATATACATATTGATGGGATTGCTATTGACCGGGTCCGTGGAAATACATTTCTGGGCGTGACAATAGATGACAGACTTAGCTGGAAACCACACATTACTAACGTCAAGTACAAAGTGGCTGGAAGTATAGCAGTCATAAATAAGGCAAAGCAGGTTCTCTGTCATATATTTATTCTATTACGGGGGTCGCTGTCATATATTTATTATACTATGGGGGTCCCTGTTATATATTTATTATATTACGGGGGTATATATATATATATTCTAATTGGGGTCAATTTGGGGGTCCTTGACATGAAAAGTTTTGGGAACCACTGGCCTATAGTATAGCTTATTACATGGCTAGGTTGAATGCTTGATTCTGATTGGTCAATGGCTGAATTCAGCAGGTCTGTTTGTGAGTATATATACAGGTTTAATGTTTGTTTTTAGTTCAGTGTTTGTTTTAAAAACGCCATTAGTACTAACGCCACTAACCCTAACCCTTGACAACGAAGGGAAAATGTACGTCATCTTGTCCCTAAACACAAACATTAAATGCTATTAACAATAAAGAGAATGTAATGATTGTTGTACATCACCTATATAATCAACATGAGTTTTGATTACTTTAATACTGTATATTAGCGCCCCTCACTTCACACGGGTGTGATTAAGTTCTTACGGACCGTAAGAAATAAGTTCTTACGTAACCGTAACACAGACCGATGCCTAATCAAAGCCTCGGAGCACCAGCTGCGCCCGCTGCCGTTTCCAACATGAGAGCCACGATGTAAACACACACGCAATGTTCATTTACAGCTAAACAATGTTTATTTTTATCATAATTAAACATTGCTCTGAAAAATGTTTTTGAAAACATTTGAGCGAGAAGCTGGAGTTTAAAGTGTAACAACGCATGGTATGATATAGTTACACATGGAAGTAATCTGGAAGTATAACATCTTTCATTAACCCATTCTGGGCAGGAAGTTCAGGAACTCCTTTTGTTGTTTTAAGCATTATGTAATTTATGTTATACTTTAGCTATTGAAAAATAGCAGATCTATACAAGCTCATAGCGCGGCACCGCTATGAGCTTGTAGATCTGCTATTTTTTAAACATTGTGAAAATGTTTGAATATATATTATTACAGAGTGAACATTTTAACTCAAATCTTTGCTTCTGAGGGGTCCCTGGAACAACATATTTTCAGATGGGGGTCGGTGGCCAATTACATATAATTTTGGGGTCCTTGACATGAAATATTGAGCACACAGAAACATAAGGTTTTTCAGGATTTTGAAGACATTTTTCTAATTTCGACGTCAGGCCAAAATGGGTTAGGAAAAAGAAAAATCACACCCGTGTGAAGTGAGGGGCGCTCTTATCATTCATCATACATCACTTTCCGTGTTCAACCAATCAAATCATCCGGAATGTCATTCCGGCCAATCGCAATGTTGTGTCCTCACCGTTTCTGTCTTCAATCTTTCTGCCCTCACTTTTAGCTTCAATGTTTGCTTTTTGGTCACACTCACCCTGAACAGCTGTTCAGAGGAGGGTCACACTCACCCTGAAAAGCTGCTCATAGGAGGGTCACACTCACCCTGAAAAGCTGCTGATAGGAGGGTCACACTCACCCTGAAAAGCTGCTCATAGGAGGGTCACACTCACCCTGCAAAGCTGCTTATAGGAGGGACTAGCGCCCCTCAAAGAAGGGTCATATAGGAGGGTCACACTCACACTGAAAAGCTGTTCATAGGAGGGTCACACACACACCCTGAAAAGCTGTTCAGAGGAGGGTTACACTCACCCTGAAAAGCTGTTCATAGGAGGGTCACACTCACCCTGAAAAGCTGCTCATAGGAGGGTCAGAGGAGGTTCTGTTAAGGAATATCAGACTTACAATCAAAAAATGGGAAGAAGTCGAAGTCCAAATCAAGTAAAAGGTCAAAAGTGTTGAGAACACAATCACTGGTTTATTATAAGACCGGTCCTGGAGCAGCACAACACCGGAGCATTATGACAACTCCCAATTACAGGTTTCCATCCTCTCTTATACAATTCGAGAAGGTTCCAAATAATAAAAATACACATGGTTGAAAATGCAACAAGACACTTCTTTAACACATAGCCTTATATGGTTTAACACATGTCCTTGTATGATGTTGTTCTATTCTGCTAGTCTAAACACAAATAGGTTGTTGACTGCTGGTAACAGGTGGAAGAGTATTTTCTCTCAACAGTTAGCTCACATAGACTGAAATGTCATTTTCCCATTACAGGTCACACTCACCCTGAAAAGCTGCTGATAGGAGGGACTAGCGCCCCTCATAGAAGGGTCATAGGACATGATAGGAGGGTCAAAGAAGGCGTTCAACAGCATGAAATGTAAATATGTTTTTAATCAACACATCTCAAATATAACAACAAATATATAGTTATATAAGATAACAGCATTGTGACAACAGTGTTGTTTTGGGCAGCACATTTCTATTTTAGTTTTAGTCAGTCTTTGGAATAAAACATTTGGCGGGCCTTGATGCGGTCGTAATGACTGTTTTTACACTGTTTTTTTTACACAAAATAGCCGATCTACAAGCTCACGCTGCGACACACTGGACAACACATCATGTATAATATAGGATGCATCAGTGCTTCTCAAAGTCTTTGTCTCTCAGGGCACGACTCAGGTGGAGAGAAGTGGATTGGGTGGATGTTTATTGGAGGTGCCGTGCCCCGTCGCGGTCCATTTGGTTCCATTTGAACCATCTGGACCCAATGCACATCACACTGTGTGTGTGTGTGTGTGTGTGTGTGTGTGTGTGTGTGTGTGTGTGTGTGTGTGTGCATGTTTCCTTGAGGTATATGATTGTTATAGAATATAAATAGAATACAATACAATAGAAAAGCCAAAAACTAATCTTAAGAAAAAACATGTTGGGACCCCCCCGAGGGTCTCGACCCACAGGTTGAGAACCACTGTGCTACTTTTACATGTCAACGACCCCAGATTACCCTAACAGTGACCCCAGATGACCCTAACCTTGACCCCAGATGACCCTAATGGTGACCCCAGATGACCCTAACGGTGACCCCAAATGACCCTAATGGTAACCCTAACAGTGACTCCATGGAAACCAAAACATATTGATTATGTAAACACCCCCCCCACCACACCTGTTCCTGATTATTACATTATGATACAACACACTGTCTGTCTGTCTGTCCTCACAGCCTGTCTGTCTGTCCTAACAGCCTGTCTGTCTGTGCTCAAAGCCTGTCTGTCTGTCCTCACAGCCTGTCTGTCTGTCCTCACAGCCTGCCTGTCTGTCCTCACCGCCTGTCTGTCCTCACACAGAGAAACAGAGGAGTCATGGAACAACTGAAACCCAGCGTAGAGCGGTTGAGTGGAGGTGGTCTGGAAGGTGTACAGGTGAGTCAGAGTGTCCTCTAACACTCTGTAGAAGGACAGAGTCCCAGCGGTACGGTCCAGATACACCGCTACTCTGTTGGAGCCAGAGGGACGGATAGGAAGGATAGTATGCTTACTATTGTGTAAGACAGAGTACCATCCTGTACCATCAGCACAGTACAGACACCAGGACCGTTCATTCTCTCCAAGATCACAGTCCAGACCGTCTCCTTTCCTACTGATGTCTCCGTCAGTCACTCCTATCCAAACCTTTCCACTGAACTGTACCTCACTGTAGCAGCGTTCATCTAGACTCTCTGAACTCAGAACCTGAGGCTGTCTATCAAACCGGTCAGGATGATCAGGATATGAATGAACCTGATCACCCTGACGGGTCACCTTCCTGTTGTTCTCAGACAGAGAGAGGACACAGTGTGCTGTGTTTGTGTCCAGAGTGAGACGCTGGAAATCTGATGAGAAAACAACACAGTACACATTAAATACATCCTTCACTGAATGATACGTGCACGGAGCACGACCGCACGTGCACGTATCATCACACACACACACACACTAAGGCTGTACCCTAGCCCTGTTTTTAGGACTCGAACATTTGCAGGAATTTCCGAACGAACATCCGAACCATTTGGTTAATTGGTTCTAATTAATTAATTTCTCAGAGTGCTTTTAACCAGGCTGCAATTCATAAATAGATCCTCCGGGGCGACGTTGCATAGACGATCAGTGAAATAATGGTTAAGTTCATCAGGGGTTGGTGAGGGTTGCTACCGGGTTGGCTGACCGGGAAGGTGTGCATTTTGAGTGTGGATACAACCGTCTTTACTTTTAATACACTATAATAACACGAGATATCCGTCTTGAACATGATCAGAGCGCAGCGCGTCTCCCCCTCCCTCTCTCCCAGCACACACACACACACACACACACACACACACACACACACACACACACACACACACACACACACACACACACACACACAAAAATGAGCCATGAGTTGAATGAGTTGCTGGCAGCCTGGCAGGCAACGAGAGCGTAGCTTGATCGTTAGTCTCTCTTTCATTAATTTGTTCCACCTGTGTATGTAGGCTACTCTCAGAAGCGCATTGAGTGTGTGTGTGTTACTGTGTTTGTCTCTTCTGCCGTCTGCAGGACTTTCAAATTATTGTAAACACAACATGAACATAGTACTCTTATTATGCATATCGCAATATATATATATAATAAAAAAATATAATAATAAAAATTAATTAAGATTCAAGTGCCAACCTTAACGAGCGAACATTCGAACCCTGAATGTTCGGGGACAGCCTTAACACACACACACACACACACACACACACACAATGTATCAGATGTACAAGCTCAAAGCGCGGCACGCAGTGATGCGCTGTGAGCTTGTAGATCTGCTATTTTTAAATAGCCAACGTATAAAATATGGATAAAGTGTTTAACCCATTTTGGGCGGGAACCCCTTTTGGTGTTAGCACTATGTTATGCTTTAGCCATTGAAAAATAGCAGACCTGCAAGCTCGTAGCGCGCCACTCGGTGGCGCGCTACGAGCTTGTAGGTCTGCTATTTTTGAAAAATCGAAGAACGACTGACATAGAAACATAGCTTTTTCAGAAAACTGTCAGGATGTAGAAGAACATTTTCAGAATCTGATCTCAGGTCAGAATGGGTCAATATGAGTGTAATGCTGAATTAACACAATTAGCTGGGGACCCCCTGGAACCCTCCACGGACCCCCTGGAACCCTCCACGGACCCCTGGAACCCCCCACGGACCCCCTGGAACCCCCCAGACCAACTGGAACCCCCCAAGGACCCCCTGGAACAGACAGACAGACAGACAGACAGACAGACTCACAGCGTTGAGGTTTAGTCCAGTGTTCTCCTCCATGATTCACACTGTAGGAAGTAGAACAACAATGAATGAAGTCAAAACCTGCTGCTTAATGTCTCACATCGGCCTGTTTTAGTCCCACCAAATATTTACTAAACACATTTTGTCATCATTCTCCCACAGACTCTGTCCAAACATCACTCATTGGAAGAGGAGGTCGGATGAGGTTTTTATTATTTGTTTAATTCGAAGCGCAGTTGCGTTCCGCTGACTTTGGGACTGGTTTGGGGCGGGAGGGGGGTTTGAATGTAATTATTGACTGTTGGTTTGAGTTTGTTTTCTTGTTTGTTTATTTCATTTAGTAGGGAAAGAGACAGGGAGAGACGTCATTGTGAAGTGTACTGTTTACCTGTGATTTCGTCAATTACAACTTCCTACATAAAGTGTTCAGAGTAAACCCCACGATCCTGCTGATTTATTCCTTAGTTAATAATTTGCCTTGCTGTGAAGAGGGCGATTGTTACACTGATACTTCTATCATCTCTATAGATAGATTATAGACATGTTAAATATATCAATACTTCTATCCTCATGTCTTTAGACTATGATGTCATTTAGAACACTGTTTAGATTTAGATGCTGTTTATCATTCTAGTATATCATGGTGAACATCATAACACTCACTGTAAATCACTGTCTGTATCAATCACTGTACATTCAAAATGTTAGAAATAGAACCATGGAACACAGACACAGACTATACTGTATATTAATGTTAAAGTACAGCACAATCACAACACGCCGCAATGTGACGCGTTTTGAGCTTGTGGATCAGCTATTTTTGCTATTATTTGAACTGAAATCCTGAATTATTCTTTTGCTATTTTTGAATTGGAATCCTGAAATGTAACATTTTTATTTAATTTCAAATGCATTTAACTTTATGAACCAAATACAAATACATTGGACATAAAAAATAGACATCAAAACTATAATATATCAATGTTCGGATATATATACCTGCGGGCCGCTTTAAGTGATGGTGGGGGCTGCATGTGGCCCCCGGGCCGCCAGTTGGCCCCCCATGTATGTTATATATAACCATGGAAACAGACACTATCTACTGTATATTAATCTATGTTATAGAACCATGGAACATAGACACTATCTACTGTATATTAATCTATGTTATAGAGCCATGGAACATAGACACTATCTACTGTATATTAATCTATGTTATAGATTATAGAACCATGGAACATATACACTATCTACTGTATATTAAATCTCTGCTAGAATGAACCATGGATCATATGGTAATATGATATGATAATATAGG
The DNA here is from genome assembly GCF_964188405.1 of Protomyctophum parallelum. Classification (NCBI taxonomy): domain Eukaryota; kingdom Metazoa; phylum Chordata; class Actinopteri; order Myctophiformes; family Myctophidae; genus Protomyctophum; species Protomyctophum parallelum. The sequence continues at coordinate 32,726,878 of NC_139714.1, forward strand.
AAACTGCATTTATAAAGTGCTTTACATTACAATGTAGTTCACATTCACCCATCGATGGCAGAGGAAAACATGCATGCTCATCGGAAGCTGTTAGGGGTTCAGAGTCTTGCTCAAGGACACTTCGACATGTGGCAGCCAGGAGGAGCCGGGAATTTAACCTGGAACCTTTGACGGCCGCTCTACACAAGTCTACTCACTTGACAGTCTCCAGGGCAGCAGACAGCTTCTTCAGAGCAGAGTCTCCTAAGTGGCTGAAGTTCAAGTCCAGCTGTTTCAGCTGGGAGGAGGGGTTGGAGGTCACAGCTGAAGCCAGAGAAGAACAGCCTTCCTCTGTGACTCCACAGCCTGACAACCTGCAGAGAAATACACATTTAACAAAGTGCTGTGTTGATGTTCACGTAGAGATCCACACAGAGAGAACACACATTCTTTACCCCAGGATCTGCAGTCCACACTGTGGACTCTTCAGTAACGCAGAGAGCTGGAGCAGTTGTGATTCCTGCAGGCAGATGAAACTGAGGTCCAATTCTTTCAGATGGAGAAGATTAGAGCTGAGAGCTGAGAGCAGAACTTCAAATCCTGTCTGTGTGAAGGTACAGCCAGCAAGTCTGTAATTACACATGAAATATCTGGACTGAATATCACAGTTTTGGAGTAAAGACCCCAAGAGATGGAAAGAGAAGGCAGGCAGGGATAATGTGAAGTAAATCATCATAATCTTAATCTTCCAACATAGGAACTGTGTGTGTGTAAGTGTGCGTGTGCGTGCATGCCAACATGACTACATACTGTAATCACTGTACCCCATTAGTTCACATAATGATAATTCCCTAGCAGCCATGATGGATCACATATTGTAGTTACTGTACCGTAGCATTGATAATGATAATTCCCTAGCAGCCATGATGGATCACATATTGTAGTTACTGTACCGTAGCATTGATAATGATAATTCCCTAGCAGCCATGATGGATCACATATTGTAGTTACTGTACCGTAGCATTGTGATGTGAGAGTGTGAACTAGACAACACAAACTCTGACCATATCATTATTCTAATCAGTGGGATACCATGATGTCAACTTAATTAACACTCCTATTATTAAGAATCAAACTATAAATAATAAATAAAACAGAACTAATGTAAATAATAATGTGACCTCAGTATCTCCAGATGACAGTTTGGACTCTTCAATGCAGCAGAGAGCAGGTCCATGGATGGATCCGTTATGTCATTATAACTGATGTCCAATTCTCTTAGATGTGAAGGATTAGAGCTGAGAGCTGAAGCCACAATCTCATATTCTGCCTTTTTGAGGTCAAGGCCAACAAGTCTGTAAATGTAGATGATGTAAAATCAGTGATCATCGACACAGATTAGATCAAATTCATGTTCAATGAAATGAACTATAAAGTGTAATGTAAATGTACCAATGTCTAGTTGGTCAGATATTGACAGGTCATATAAGAACAGTCTAGTTGGTCAGATATTGACAGGTCATATAAGAACAGTCAAGTTGGTCAGATATTGACAGGTCATATAAGAACAGTCTAGTTGGTCAGATATTAACAGGTCATATAAGAACAGTCTAGTTGGTCAGATATTAACAGGTCATATAAGAACAGTCTAGTTGGTCAGATATTAACAGGTCATATAAGAACAGTCTAGTTGGTCAGATATTGACAGGTCATATAAGAACAGTCTAGTTAGTCAGATATTGACAGGTCAGATAAGAACAGGTCATATAAGAACAGGCAACCAATAAACATCAAAGTGAAAGACAGATAATCTGTATTAACCCATTTTAACCCATATTTTTAACCCATATTAACCCCATATTAACCCCACTGGAGATCAGATTCGAAAAATGTCTTGTACTGTACATCCTGACAGTTTTCTGAAAAAGCTGTTTCTATGTCAGTCGTTCTTCGCGCGCTATGAGCTTGTAGATCTGCTATTTTTCAATAGCGAAAGCATTACATGATGCTAACACCAAAAGGGGTTCCCGCCCAAAATGGGTTAAAACAACAAAAGGGGTTCCCGCCCAAATTTCTTATTCTTATTTATTCTTTTTACTTTGTTCTCTGTGCGTGTCAGTCAGTTCCATTTAGGCAAAAATGCTGTATAAATATTGCTCGCGCGCACGCGCACACACACACACACACACACACACACACACACACACACACACACACACACACACACACACACACACACACACACACACACTTTAAGACCTAATTATTATTATAGTAATTAGGTGTGATGGTAGATTGATTATAACAGGTTTTCTATCCACATGACTACTAACCGAGCCTTTCTGCTGTTCCTCACAGCTGGGAGTAGTCTGGATCTCGCCCCCCATGTTCCTGCTGGTGTGTTGTATTGGTGCATGTCAAACTCCTCCAGAACCTCCGACGTCAGCAGCATGAAGGCCAGAGCTGAACACTGGCTCTGAGACAGTTCTGTCTTTGATCTGTCCGCTGACTTCAGGTACTGTTGGATCTCCTGATGTACTGAGAGGTCGTTCATCTCCATCAGACAGTGGAAGATGTTGATGAATCTGTCAGGAGAGAGACTCGAATCTTCCATTTCCATCTCCTTCAGGTTGTTGATGACTCTCTGGATGCTCTCTGGACTGTTCTCTGTGTGACCCAGCAGGCCTCCTAACAGACTCTGGTTGGACTCCAGCGAGAGGCCATGAAGGAAGCGGACAAAGAGGTCCAGGTGGCCGTTCTTACTCTCCAGGGCTTTTTCGCTGGCTCTCTGCAGGAAGTCCTCCAAGGAACTGACATCATCTCCCAGGAATGTCTTCAGTACCTTCATGTTCTTCTGTGTGTCTTCTCCTCCTCCTCCTCCTCCTCCTCCTTCTCCTCCTCCTCCCATACTCTTCAGGGATTCTTCAATGGCTCTCTGCAGGAAGACGTCTTCTTCTTCTTCTTCTTCTCCTCCTCCTCCTCCTCCTCCTCCCATACTCATCAGGGATTCTGCGATGGCTCTCTGCACGAAGACGTCTTCTTCTCCTCCTCCTCCTCCTCCTCCTCCTCCTCCTCCTCCTCCTCCTCCTCCTCCTCCTCCTCCTCCTCCTCCCAGGGATGACTTCAGTACCTTCATGTTCTTCTGTGTGAAACAGTGCATCAGGTAGACTGCAGCCAGGAACTCCTGGATGCTCAGATGAACAAAGCTGTAGATCTTTCTCTGAGATCGAACGGTCTCTTCTTTGAAGATCTCTGTGCACACTCCCGAGTACAGCGCGGCGTGGTTCACATCGAGACCACACTCTTCCAGGTCTTCTTGGTAGAACGTGACGCTGCCTTTCTTCAGATGTTTAAACGCCAGCAGGCACAGCATCAGAAGAACATCCCTGTCAGTCTCGCCATACTTCGTCATCATCTTTTTTATCATAATCGATATGAAGTGGCTGTACATCCCGGTCAGGTTCTTGGGCAGCTGTCCTCCCTTGCCGGTCTTCACCAGGTCCTCCACAACGGTAGCGGTCATCCAACAGAAGACTGGGATGTGACACATGATGTGGATGCTCTTTGATGTCTTCACATGTGAGATGATGGTGCTGGCCAGCTCCTCATCATCACTGAACATCTTCCTGAAGAACTCCTCCTTCTGGGGGTCTGTGAACCCTCGTATTTCTGTCACCATGTCAACGCATTCAGGAGGGATCTGATAGGCTGCTGCAGGTCTGGTGGTTATCCAGAGGAGAGCCGAGGGGAGCAGATTCCTCTTGATGAGGTTCGTCAACAGCAGGCCCACCGATGATGTCACCGTGACATCAGAGACGACGTCATTGTTGTCGAAGTTCTGGAATTTCAGCGGAAACCTGCTTTCATCGAGACCATCGAAGATGAAGCCAACTTTCCAGGCAGCGAGCTGCTCTGCTGTGACCTTCTCTAACGTTGGATGGAAAACATGGATCAGTGAGAGAAGACTGTGCTGCTCATCTCGGACCAAGTTCAGCTCCCGGAATGCGAAGAGAACCAGGAGATTGATGTCTTGGTTCTCCAAACCTCTCGCCCAGTCCAGAGCGAACTTACGCACAGAGAATGTCTTCCCGATGCCAGCGATGCCAATGGTCAGAACTCTGCTGCAGGGTGTGTCTCTGCCAGGGAGGAGGGTCTTAAAGATGGCACGGCACTTGATTATGACATCATAGATGGTCTTCATGCTGGAGGCGGTCTCAAGCTGCCACACCTCATGTTGCTGATTAACCCCTTCACTCACTCCCGCTGATAGGTGGAGTTCTGTGTAGATGTTGGAGAGGGAGGGATGTTCAGTGACGTATGCCACATGATCAAGACCGTCCAAAGTGACCTTATAGACCTTTACATACTCCGGCAGACGGACATCTGATATGAGGAGACAATTAATACATGTTAAACATTATGCTTAATTTACAACTTTACATTGAACAATCCATAGCATTAAAACTACTATGTATATATCCTACAGAAAATCTAAATTTGTAAAAGAAAAAAAAATGAGAAAATTGTCTAAAATAAACAAGATTGGATCGTTTTTTTTTTGCTAAATGTATGTGTTTATCATCAGTATTTGTATTTGGACATTGAAACAGGAATACAACGAGTATATTTAATCTGTTGCTATTTAAACATTTTATTAATTTAAATAAATGTTGGTGTAAAATGTGTCCAGTCTTACTGTGTCCAGGTGTGGTTCGACTGAATGTCTTCTGTCCAGGTGTGTTTCTGAATGTCTCTCTGTGGAGATGAAGACAATAGAATATATACATATAGATGAAGACAATAGAATATATACATATAGATACATATATATGAAGACAATAGAATATATACATATAGATGAAGACAATAGAATATATACATATAGATACATATGTATCTAACGGTTAATTTTCCAGCCGGGTAGCTGATGGCATTATCCGGTTAATTAACGGTTGTTGATTATTTTAATAGGCTACCCCAAATGTAATATGCATGTATTTTTAAAAGACAAACAAAATGTTGTTAACACTAGGAAGTCTGAGCAGCCGTTCTGACCGAATTTGAAATTTCAACGTTTATTTTCTTAGCCCATGGAGTCCAGAGAAAGTTCCCCTTGCATGACTTTGTCTAAATATTCGGTTGAAATCATCTCTGTTTTTTTTTCCATTTGAAACATTTTGTAAATATGATTTTAGGCATATATCTCTTACTCAGTCTGACTATAATCGGCCCAATCGACCGCCGTCACCCTTTCTCCCCCTCTCGTCTTTTGTTTGTGCTGCTTGATAATGGTGTTAATGGTGATTCCCCGACATTTCCTTTTCACTTGATATCGTTTCGTAGAGAGCGCCTACACAACCGATTTATATACCAAATGAAAGCCCCAATTCCATAGTTTACATGGTATTTTGATTTTTTTTAAATGAGCAAAAAATGAGCGAGTTATGGTGGTTATGGTGGTAGGGGTGGAGAAAAAAAAAGAACACACAAACAGACAGTTGGAGACGGCATTGTTGTTGTTGTTGTTGTTCAAGCCTGCATTCCATGTCCAACGAATTAAATCATATACGTTTGGCTGGTTAATTAACTTGGAATTTGTTTATTATTTTGATAAGATAATAGGAATATGAATACAATGATTATTATCATTGTTATTATTATTATTATTATTATTGAATGCTCGGTTAGACTCGACCCGACATTTACTTTCCATGAAGCGAGAACGCTTGCCGATGCGCGATACAAAATAAAAAGTGTTTGAATAATTCCAACCAGATAGACCTCCCGAACCGCTAAATGTTTTGTCAGTCAAAAGAACAGTTCTTTCTGCAAGCGACGTGGAACTTATGTAGGCATGCTGCTGTGGATTAATTTGTTCTGGCATATAGGCTCAATATCGCCAGCTCTTTGTCAGTCAAAAGAGTTCAGCCTGTCCGTCCTTCTTTATCTGTAAACTTTTTCTCTCTCTCTCCCTCTCAGGGAAGCATGCAAATGTTCATGAATTCAATAACTGCACGATGTTATAAACAGCAGCTGAGCTGGTGTTTCTCCTCAACATGCAGTGCATTTCACGTGTGGAGTTTATTTTTTGTATCACCAGGCTGCAGGCTTTCTATTTAGTGTGCAAGGCTTACATCCGGTAAGCCACTGTATGCGCTGACTTCCATACACAACACATACACGAACCGTATCCTCTCCTCACCGGATGTTGAATTCACAGTGCTAACGGCCGTATTATGAACGATGTTTTTTATTAATTAAACTGATATAACAACATAACGTGGCTAATAATTGTTTATTTGGAATGTACTTTGGCTGGTAATTTAGGTAAATATAACGCGACTCACTTGTATAAGTAATTTACCGCGGACAGGCCGCATTTAATGCAATACATTGGCTTTAGTAATGTTGTTAGCTTATAATATTAGCAACTGTAAGCTAACGGCTGGAGGACTACGGACAATCCGGTCAATAACATCATTACACTTAAACATTAATACAATTATGTCATGTTTACATGCCTAGTCAAGCAGTCTGTACATCGCGTGGGGTCACATATATTAATTACATCGATAACACACAAGAAAAGACAAGTGATCTTGCTCTTTTGGAAGGAAAAAAATAACAACAAAAGGCAGCAACGTGACACTCTTCCATGGCTATGTTGCAATATAGTACTAACGGGCAACGGCAAAATATATATTTTTCACATGTATTATTAGTTTTATACATTTTAGGAGTGAAAACATGTGTTAAGAAACATATTATGATTTAATTCGTTGGAAATGGGATGCAGGCTTGAACAATGTCTTCTCCAGCTGGAGAGGGACGTGTGGGGGAGAGAGTGGCCAATCAAATCGCACCAAAAACACGGTCCCCCTGACCGTTCAGCCGACTGAGTAGTAGTGATTTTTTTTCAGACTTCGTAGTGTTAAAGCAACATTTAACAATATAAATAAATTGTTGTAGGCTTAATAATCAATAAACAATGCATCGCATCTGCATGCACGCATCTGCGTGTCTACAGTAGAGGTCCGCCGGTTCTATTCCAAAACATAAATAAGTCCAGTCCAGATCTGAGCAGCCTATAGCCTAGCCTCGGTACCAGGCTTTCATTTTTGTTGGTGCAAAAAAGCCTGGAGGAACGCATTGGCCGCTCTGGTCTAAAAGTGGGAGTCAACCCTTCCGGGTGGGCGTCGCTCCAAATGATGTGACGTAGCGCTGCACTAGGGGGGAGAGGAGGGGCCGTGGGTGACGGACAGATCGATGAGATCCAATCAGGGCGTGCGCGAATCTGAGCCGCGACCCGCCCCTCTAGACCAGAAACCTAACACGTTAGCGCAGGCTACCTATAGCCTAACTATAAAGCCACTGGACACATGGGCTAAGCCTTTTATTAATTATTAAGGAAGATCAGCATGCATGTCACCGTGTTCTGTTTGTTGACTTTTCGCTGACGAGAAACCCCTCGAACATCGATAGCGCATGGCTAACTTGATAGCCGTAAGCCGTGCCAGTGTGGGGAGACGGAGTACAACAGAGAAATTTGGGACATTGAGGGGGCAGAAAACAGCGCCCGAGCAGCGCTGTTCATGCAGCCTGGAGTGTGACAAGCTGGGCGGCGCAAATAACAGCAATTTTAGGCATGTGTGCAACATCACAACAGTTTTGTACAGTATTGTACACTAGTGACAACTACAGTCTCTGTAATGTTTATGTTGTACTACTACTAAAAACAATCTAAAATAAAGGGATTTAAGATCAGAACACGCATTTATTATTATGCAAATTAACCGTAAAGCTGATAAGCATACTCGGATATTTCTTAACGGTCGGCTAACCGGCTAGCCGGATACCCCCTGACATCGGGTATGGGCTCTGATGACGCAGAGGAGAGAACACGCCCCCAGCGCCCACAGCGGGAATCGAACCCAGGACATTCTAGCTGTGAGGCGACAACACTACCGACTGTACCACTGTCCCCCTCTTGGTTTTATTTTGGATAAAGATTTTAAACTTAATAAACAAATCAGCTCCGTCGTTAAACCTCTCTTCTTCTAATCATCGCCACAGTCAAATCCTACCTCCCCTAAAACATCTGGAGATGGTTATCCATGCTTTGATTTCATCAAGAATAGATTATTGCAACTCTTTGTATATTGGCATCGACCAGGCGTCACTCAGGCGTTTACAGCTAGTGCAGAACACAGCTGCCCGCCTTCTCACCGGCACTATAAAATATGTCATAGTGTATATTGTATAGTGTTATAGTGTTACAGTGTTATAGTGTTGTACATATTTATAGGAGGGTTGACATACTGTGAGTCAGGAGGTCCAGGTTCGTTACTGAACTCAGGAGGAATAAGGCCTTTAGACCAGTCACTCTTCACAGACAGAAGGCTGGGAGTTGGAGACTCTGCTCTGTGGTGGACACTTCTGGAATCATACAGACAGAAATAACAATACATAAACAACAGAGACAGTGAATAATACTACTAGAAATAATACTAAGTAAATAACAGACAGTAATTAGCATAACAGTAGCTTGTATTCCATGTAGTACAAACTGTGGAATGGAATGATTTGCCCAAGGAGATAAAGACAAGTGCCTCTCTAAACACTTAAAACTTAGGTCAGGATTGAGAAGGTGTTTTTAGAATGGGTTAAAAGGTGTCTGTTGAATTGAGCAATTGTAACAGTTATCTCCTTAACACATTCCGACCAGGATTACTGCAAGTTTTTGTGAGGGTACAACCCTAGGGGACACGGGGAGAACATGTGAGGGTACCTACCCTAGGGGACACGGGGAGAACATGTGAGGGTACCTACCCTAGGGGACACGGGGAGAACATGTGAGGGTACCTACCCTAGGGGACACGGGGAGAACATGTGAGGGTACCTACCCTAGGGGACACATGGAGAACATGTGAGCGTACCTACCCTAGGGGACACACGGAGAACATGTGAGGGTACCTACCCTAGGGGACACGGGGAGAACATGTGAGGGTACCTACCCTAGGGGACATGGGGAGAACATGTGAGGGTACCTACCCTAGGGGAAACGGGGAGAACATACAAACTCCACAGAAAGGCCCTTTCGCCAACCCCGCCTCGGGTATGGGCTCTGATGACGCAGAGGAGAGAACACGCCCCCAGCGCCCACAGTGGGAATCGAACCCAGGACCTTCTAGCTGTGAGGCGACGACACTACCGACTGTGCCACTGTCCCCCCTCTTGGCTTTATTTTTTATAAATATTTTAAATGTAATAAACAAATCAGTTCCGTCGTTAAACCTCTCTTCTTCTAATCATCGCCACAGTCAAATCCTACCTCCCCTAAAACATCTGGAGATGGTTATCCATGCTTTGATTTCATCAAGAATAGATTATTGCAACTCTTTGTATATTGGCATCGACCAGGCGTCACTCAGGCGTTTACAGCTAGTGCAGAACACAGCTGCCCGCCTTCTCACCGGCACTATAAAATATGTCATAGTGTATATTGTATAGTGTTATAGTGTTACAGTGTTATAGTGTTGTACATATTTATAGGAGGGTTGACATACTGTGAGTCAGGAGGTCCAGGTTCGTTACTGAACTCAGGAGGAATAAGGCCTTTAGACCAGTCACTCTTCACAGACAGAAGGCTGGGAGTTGGAGACTCTGCTCTGTGGTGGACACTTCTGGAATCATACAGACAGAAATAACAGTACATAAACAACAGAGACAGTGAATAATACTACTAGAAATAATACTAAGTAAATAACAGACAGTAATTAGCATAACAGTAGCTTGTATTCCATGTAGTACAAACTGTGGAATGGAATGATTTGCCCAAGGAGATAAAGACAAGTGCCTCTCTAAACACTTAAAACTTAGGTCAGGATTGATAAGGTGTTTTTAGAATGGGTTAAAAGGTGTCTGTTGAATTGAGCAATTGTAACAGTTATCTCCTTAACACATTCCGACCAGGATTACTGCAAGTTTTTGTGAGGGTACAACCCTAGGGGACACGGGGAGAACATGTGAGGGTACCTACCCTAGGGGACACGGGGAGAACATGTGAGGGTACCTACCCTAGGGGACACGGGGAGAACATGTGAGGGTACCTACCCTAGGGGACACATGGAGAACATGTGAGCGTACCTACCCTAGGGGACACACGGAGAACATGTGAGGGTACCTACCCTAGGGGACTCGGGGAGAACATGTGAGGGTACCTACCCTAGGGGACATGGGGAGAACATGTGAGGGTACCTACCCTAGGGGAAACGGGGAGAACATACAAACTCCACAGAAAGGCCCTTTCGCCAACCCCGCCTCGGGTATGGGCTCTGATGACGCAGAGGAGAGAACACGCCCCCAGCGCCCACAGTGGGAATCGAACCCAGGACCTTCTAGCTGTGAGGCGACGACACTACCGACTGTGCCACTGTCCCCCCTCTTGGCTTTATTTTTTATAAATATTTTAAATGTAATAAACAAATCAGTTCCGTCGTTAAACCTCTCTTCTTCTAATCATCGCCACAGTCAAATCCTACCTCCCCTAAAACATCTGGAGATGGTTATCCATGCTTTGATTTCATCAAGAATAGATTATTGCAACTCTTTGTATATTGGCATCGACCAGGCGTCACTCAGGCGTTTACAGCTAGTGCAGAACACAGCTGCCCGCCTTCTCACCGGCACTATAAAATATGTCATAGTGTATATTGTATAGTGTTATAGTGTTACAGTGTTATAGTGTTGTACATATTTATAGGAGGGTTGACATACTGTGAGTCAGGAGGTCCAGGTTCGTTACTGAACTCAGGAGGAATAAGGCCTTTAGACCAGTCACTCTTCACAGACAGAAGGCTGGGAGTTGGAGACTCTGCTCTGTGGTGGACACTTCTGGAATCATACAGACAGAAATGACAATACATAAACAACAGAGACAGTGAATAATACTACTAGAAATAATACTAAGTAAATAACAGACAGTAATTAGCATAACAGTAGCTTGTATTCCATGTAGTACAAACTGTGGAATGGAATGATTTGCCCAAGGAGATAAAGACAAGTGCCTCTCTAAACACTTAAAACTTAGGTCAGGATTGAGAAGGTGTTTTTAGAATGGGTTAAAAGGTGTCTGTTGAATTGAGCAATTGTAACAGTTATCTCCTTAACACATTCCGACCAGGATTACTGCAAGTTTTTGTGAGGGTACAACCCTAGGGGACACGGGGAGAACATGTGAGGGTACCTACCCTAGGGGACACGGGGAGAACATGTGAGGGTACCTACCCTAGGGGACACGGGGAGAACATGTGAGGGTACCTACCCTAGGGGACACATGGAGAACATGTGAGCGTACCTACCCTAGGGGACACACGGAGAACATGTGAGGGTACCTACCCTAGGGGACACGGGGAGAACATGTGAGGGTACCTACCCTAGGGGACATGGGGAGAACATGTGAGGGTACCTACCCTAGGGGAAACGGGGAGAACATACAAACTCCACAGAAAGGCCCTTTCGCCAACCCCGCCTCGGGTATGGGCTCTGATGACGCAGAGGAGAGAACACGCCCCCAGCGCCCACAGTGGGAATCGAACCCAGGACCTTCTAGCTGTGAGGCGACGACACTACCGACTGTGCCACTGTCCCCCCTCTTGGCTTTATTTTTTATAAATATTTTAAATGTAATAAACAAATCAGTTCCGTCGTTAAACCTCTCTTCTTCTAATCATCACCACAGTCAAATCCTACCTCCCCTAAAACATCTGGAGATGGTTATCCATGCTTTGATTTCATCAAGAATAGATTATTGCAACTCTTTGTATATTGGCATCGACCAGGCGTCACTCAGGCGTTTACAGCTAGTGCAGAACACAGCTGCCCGCCTTCTCACCGGCACTATAAAATATGTCATAGTGTATATTGTATAGTGTTATAGTGTTACAGTGTTATAGTGTTGTACATATTTATAGGAGGGTTGACATACTGTGAGTCAGGAGGTCCAGGTTCGTTACTGAACTCAGGAGGAATAAGGCCTTTAGACCAGTCACTCTTCACAGACAGAAGGCTGGGAGTTGGAGACTCTGCTCTGTGGTGGACACTTCTGGAATCATACAGACAGAAATAACAATACATAAACAACAGAGACAGTGAATAATACTACTAGAAATAATACTAAGTAAATAACAGACAGTAATTAGCATAACAGTAGCTTGTATTCCATGTAGTACAAACTGTGGAATGGAATGATTTGCCCAAGGAGATAAAGACAAGTGCCTCTCTAAACACTTAAAACTTAGGTCAGGATTGAGAAGGTGTTTTTAGAATGGGTTAAAAGGTGTCTGTTGAATTGAGCAATTGTAACAGTTATCTCCTTAACACATTCCGACCAGGATTACTGCAAGTTTTTGTGAGGGTACAACCCTAGGGGACACGGGGAGAACATGTGAGGGTACCTACCCTAGGGGACACGGGGAGAACATGTGAGGGTACCTACCCTAGGGGACACGGGGAGAACATGTGAGGGTACCTACCCTAGGGGACACATGGAGAACATGTGAGCGTACCTACCCTAGGGGACACACGGAGAACATGTGAGGGTACCTACCCTAGGGAACACGGGGAGAACATGTGAGGGTAACTACCCTAGGGGACATGGGGAGAACATGTGAGGGTACCTACCCTAGGGGAAACGGGGAGAACATACAAACTCCACAGAAAGGCCCTTTCGCCAACCCCGCCTCGGGTATGGGCTCTGATGACGCAGAGGAGAGAACACGCCCCCAGCGCCCACAGTGGGAATCGAACCCAGGACCTTCTAGCTGTGAGGCGACGACACTACCGACTGTGCCACTGTCCCCCCTCTTGGCTTTATTTTTTATAAATATTTCAAACTTAATAAACAAATCAGCTCCGTCGTTAAAACTATCTTCTTCCAATCATCGCCACGGTCAAATCCTACCTCGCCCTAAAAACAGCTGGAGATGGTTATCCATGCTTTGATTTCATCAAGAATAGATTATTGCAACTCTTTGTATATTGGCATCGACCAGGCGTCACTCAGGCGTTTACAGCTAGTGCAGAACACAGCTGCCCGCCTTCTCACCGTCACTATAAAATATGTTATAGTGTATATTGTATAGTGTTATAGTGTTATAGTGTTATAGTGTTATAGTGTTATAGTGTTGTATATATTTATAGGAGGGTTGACATACTGTGAATCAGGAGGTCCAGGTTCGTTACTGAACTCAGGAGGAAGGCCTTTAGACCAGTCACTCTTCACAGACAGAAGGCTGGGAGTTGGAGACTCTGCTCTGTGGTGGACACTTCTGGAATCATACAGACAGAAATAACAATACATAAACAACAGAGACAGTGAATAATATTACTAGAAATAATACTAAGTAAATAACAGACAGTAATTAGTATTCCATATAGTACAAACTGTGCAATGGAATGATTTGCCCAAGGAGATAAAGACAAGTGCCTCTCTAAACACTTAAAACTTAGGTCAGGATTTTGAAGGCGTTTTTAGAATCCTGAATGGGCCTGTTGAATTGAGCAATTGTAACAGTTATCTCCTTAACACATTCCGACCAGGATTACTGCATGTTTTTTTGTGAGGGTACCTACCTTAGGGGACACAGGGAGAACATGTGAGAGTAACTACCATAGGGGACACGGGGAGAACTTGTGAGGGTACCTTCCCTAGGGGACACGGGGAGAACATGTGAGGGTACCTACCCTAGGGGAAACGGGGAGAACATGTGAGGGTACCTACTAGGCATGTGAATCTCGTCTCATCTCACGATTCGATACGCATCTCGATGCACTGCCAGCGATACGATACATTAGAGATACATGGAATCCCCTGGCGATACGATGCGATACGATTCACCCCTCTTCCCGATGCGATGCGATGCGATAACCATTTAGTTCAAATCAATGCGATACGATGCGATTCACCCCTCGACCGATACGATGCGATTTGATGGCGATTCATCACAATAGAAAGGATTTATATTAAAGCTCTATTAATTTCCCAAAACATGTAAAAAAGCATTACATTTAAATTCAAAGGAATTTATTGTTTTACTGTAGGTTAGTATTATAGCTCTGCATCTCAAACAACCCAACTTAGGCTATAGAATTATGTAAGTAAACAAAGGGTCTGCTCTCTGCTGGTTATTGTGGAATTGTTAGATTACTAATAATCATAGGCTATAGTATAATTATTATATCTCAAAGGTCAATTTGAGGTTTTGAGTATAGAGGGTTCAAGAGATTAAAATGTAATAGCCTATCGTTCATCAATTAATGTTACCAACATATAAATAGAAAAGAAACAAATAAACAAAACAAAAATTACAGGTCACACTTGTATAGTGCTGTCAAACAAGTCTATGTCTAGTTTAATCTGCAACAGTTTTATAATATAATTGCCTATGTATAGTGGGGGTCCCTACTTGATCTCTCACTCTCAGCTAAGTGGTCCTTGGCTTGACCTGAAAAACATTGAAGACCCTGGCCTGCATGTATTATTAACGTTATAAATACATAGCAGATGTAGGCCTACAAGCTCACAACGCGTCTCATCCACGCCCCGCTGTGAGCTTGTGGATCTGCAATTTTAGGCGTGCGACACCGTCTTGCTGCAGAATATAAATAAGGCTTCTAAGTTCTATCCCAGAGAACAGCAGGGGAAAGCTGGACAGTGGAAAGTTGTAAACAACTTTAAACGCAATACAAGCAGTACTACTACACCCTGCTGTGGCGTTGTTGTTGTTTTACACGTGTGTGCAGACTGCAGAAGCTTTCTTTAATTACAAATTGATGAGGATCGCGACGCAGATTTGCGTCGGATAATCAGCAAGCACAGCTGTGGAGTGTGGATCAGATACGAGCAGTCCAGCACGCAGCGCTACAGTGAAAAGTCAACTGATCGACGGACAAAGCTACTCAGACAGCTATTTTATAAAGCTAAAGAGTAAAGGTGGTGCTTCTTGTTTAATGCGTGGGGCTCACTTCTGTTAGTCACGGGTGCTCTTTATAGTCTGACTCTGAGTCTGTTGTCTCAACGTGTCTACTCTGCACCGTCGTACGGTAGCTTCTGTTCACCGACTGTGGGCGCGTTCGGAAATACCACACCGGAGCACACTCTCCTATTAGTTTGCATTGCACAGTGGGCTCAGTGCGCTATTTCCGAACGTGCCCTGTGTGTGCGCTGCGAGCTATGGCTGCGAGAGACCTTTTTTTTTTCTTCCTTTTCTGATCCGTTCAATGCGCCTCGGAAACACAGGATAGGGTGAAATTTACCATGAAAAAACGGTGCAACCACGGATTTTACCGATGCAAGCACTCCGCGAACGATGCATCGAGATTTCACCCGTCAATTTTACCGATACACAGTGAATGAACCGATTCACTCGCATCGCGCACGTCATAATCGATGAATCGATACGTATCGATTATTTTCCACATGCCTAGTACCTACCCTAGGGGACACGGGGAGAACATGTGAGCGTACCTACCCTAGGGGAAACGGGGAGAACATACAAACTCCACACAGAAAGGCCCTTTCACCAACCCCGCCTCGGGTATGGGCTCTAATGACGCAGAGGAGAGAAAACGCCCCCAGCGCCCACAGCGGGAATCGAACCCAGGGCCTTCTAGCTGTGAGGCGAAAACACTACCGACTGTGACACTGTCCCCCCTCTTGGTTTTATTTTTGATAAATATTTCAAACTTAATAAACAAATCATCTCCGTCGTTAAAACTATCTTCTTCCAATCATCGCCACGGTCAAATCCTACCTCCCCCTAAAAACAGCTGGAGATGGTTATCCATGCTTTGATTTCATCAAGAATAGATTATTGCAACTCTTTGTATATTGGCATCGACCAGGCATCACTCAGGCGTTTACAGCTAGTGCAGAACACAGCTGCCCGCCTTCTCACCGTCACTATAAAATATGTTATACTGTATATTGTATAGTGTTATAGTGTTATAGTGTTGTATATATTTATAGGAGGGTTGACATACTGTGAATCAGGAGGTCCAGGTTCGTTACTGAAGTCAGGAGGAATGCCTTTAGACCAGTCACTCTTCACAGACAGAAGGCTGGGAGTTGGAGACTCTGCTCTGTGGTGGACACTTCTGGAATCATACAGACAGAAATGACAATACATAAACAACAGAGACAGTGAATAATACTACTAGAAATAATACTAAGTAAATAACAGACAGTAATTAGCATAACAGTAGCTTGTATTCCATGTAGTACAAACGGTGCAATGGAATGATTTGCCCAAGGAGATAAAGACAAGTGCCTCTCTAAACACTTAAAACTTAGGTCAGGATTGAGAAGGCGTTTTTAGAGTATTTTTTTTTTTTTTTGTCTATAAAACGTGAACACATTACTCCATTTCTGCCCCTCCCCATTAGATCTGCTCAGATAGATGCTTTAGAAATAAAGTTTGATTTGACTTGGAGTACACAATTCAGACACCAGATGGAGGTGTTGGTTGTAAAGGAGTTCATGTTTCAACCTTTGATCAGCAGAGTGGTGTCCATCTTTGAAGTCAATAAGTCCATGCATGGACGAGTCACTCTTCATGGAGACACAGCTGGGTACAGGAGACTCTGCTCTGTGATGATCAACCCTGTTACAAAGAGAGGATCAACAGGATTTAGTTTATTTATAAATAAGAGAAAGTAAAAGATGAGTGTATATATTTTTTAATTTGCTGCTTTTTGTTTTAGGAATTTAGCTGTTTTTGACAGATCCTGTGATCTTTTGTGGCCAGATGTAATTTATTGGAGTGTAGTAGGGCTATAGTAAATAATAATAAAGGGCTATAGTAAATAACATTTTGTAAAAGAAAATACATATTTAGCTCCATGCTCGAATGCCCGCGCCCCCTGTCAAAATCAGCTAAAATCCCTTAAAACGAAAGAAAGCAGCAAATGAAAAAAAATTAACACTCATCTTTTACTTTCTCTAATAACAACCTAAAACATCAACCTTGATTGAAAAAAAACAATAGTTGTCCTTTAAGTTTTAATATTGCCAACGATTAAAAAAATAATCCATTATTATTATTATTTGGATATGCACAAACAACATTACAATTTAAAACGGTTAAAATCATAATTATGTAACGTTGTTTTATGAGCAAACATTTTTTTAAGAGTCGGAGTCAGTGTAAGCTTTTAAATCTATTTACATCTATCACTTGTCTGTCCTCCTGACAACTTTTTTATCATTTTGACGAGCAACACCGCTGCACGATGGAGTAGATTAATGATGCTTCAGTGTATTTTGCAGGAACAGAGATAGATTAATGATGCTTCAGTGTATTTTGCAGGAACAGAGCGGTGCGTCTGCCATAAGGAACAGAGCGGTGCGTCTGCCATAAGGAACAGAGCGGTGCGTCTGCCATAAGGAACAGAGCGGTGCGTCTGCGATAAGGTGGTTGAAAGCAGCGTCGCGCTACATCGGTAACGACGCGCACGCATCTGTAAACACGCAGGAGAAATGAGTCAATTCAAACCTTTCATCGGCCGGGTCGTCTCCGTCACTAGAGACCAACGATGACGCGCCAGAAGCAGAACTCCCACTCATTTTCTCCATAGAGATATTGTATTATCAGCTACAGTAAAATGTCGTTACGAGTTCATTTATCAGGTCGCTGGTTGGCTTGATTCCAGCCTTCAAACTCTTAATAAAAGGATTTTTTTAAATGTTCTATCCATCTATCTATCTATGAAGCAAAATGAATGGGACATTCTCTTCTGGCCCCATGCAGTGCTGTTGAAAATGATGGCGGCTTATCTCCTGATGACTCCTGGTAGAAAAGAGAGGATGAACAATATTTAGTGAATCATTATAATCCATGTTGAATCTACAGCCACTGGTCAAACATCTCTTACATTATAGCACTCTGAATTTAAAACACATTCAACTAGAAAGGTCTCTGCTAGGCCAGGTTGTTGGGGGCACAAAGTCTGGAAGGCACTTAACCCATTTAGGACTGACGTCGAAATAAAAAAAATAAAAAAAATTTAAACCTCATGTATCTATATCAGTGGTTCTCAATATTTAATGTCAAGGACCCCAGAAACTATATGTATTTGGCCGCCGACCCCTATCTGAAAATATGTACTTCCAGGGACCCCCCATCTGAAAATATGTAGTTCCAGGGACCCCCCAATCTGAAAATATGTAGTTCCAGGGACCCCCATCTGAAAATATGTAGTTCCAGGGACCCCCATCTGAAAATATGTAGTTCCAGGGACCCCCCCA
This sequence comes from Protomyctophum parallelum, assembly GCF_964188405.1. Lineage (NCBI taxonomy): Eukaryota > Metazoa > Chordata > Actinopteri > Myctophiformes > Myctophidae > Protomyctophum > Protomyctophum parallelum. The sequence continues at coordinate 32,745,161 of NC_139714.1, forward strand.
TCCCCCCAGAAGCAAAGATTTGAGTTAAAAACAGAAAACAGAAAAATAAATATTCCATTTTCACGACTTTTCAAAAATATCTAAAATAGCTGCACATACATTTGGAGCATTGTCAGGTTGGTCGGTGACAGTTAACATCACACAACTTAGCTCACCATAGTGAATACGGCGCCATCTTTAACTTTTAATTATAGTTAAGGTATCCTAGACTTTAGAATTTGTAATTCCAGTAATATAGTGTCACGACAGACCAGTAGTGCAATAGCATATGCTTACTGCAGGGGTTCTCAACGTTTTTGGCTGGGGAGGGGACCCCCTCCGGGGACCCCCTCCGGGGACCCGCGGAAATGCTTTGGCCATCACTCGCGACCCCTGCCCCGCCCCCAATACAAACTGACTGCAAAAATAACCTTAATAATAGAGAAAATATATCATAAATGAATACTGAAACCAGATATAATCATTAAGGAAAGTTTATGCATGTACCGTGTGTACTATGTAAACTCTTAATTTCCATTTTCCAGCCATTCAGTTGCAAAAAAAAAACATTATTTATTTTCTTAGGTGTTTAAATAATTTGGGGACCCCCTTTACTGGATGATGTCATTGCATTGCACATGTTGTGACTGTTATTTATTTATATGAAACGTCTGACCACTTGGGTGCGCACTTGAGTCAATTCAATTCAAAGGAGCTTTATTGGCATGAGAAAACAAACGTTTACATTGCCAAAGCAAGTGTCACAGCATTCCATTTTGCTTTGGTTTTTGGTGGTCTCTTTCCAGTATGCCAGGTAGATTTATTTAATTTTTCTTATAATCTGGTTATAAATCCAATGAATTTTCCATCTGATGGCTGAGTAATTTTTTAATTTTTGTCTGCCTACCAATAATAAAACTCATAAACTCTCATACGCTATAAACAATATAGATCAATTGTAGATCTGCTATTTTCAGCATGAATCCAAGTGTAAAATGACTAATAGTAGATCTCTTGTCCACTAGTCCCTTCCTGACATTTTAGTGTAGTTTTTATTTGGGGTTTTTTTTATGTATATTGAATGTAGACCTACAAGTCATCAAATGTTTGTTTGAATCTTTACCTGTCATGAATCCTGTCCGCCCGGTTCTGTACTGTAGACCACCCTTGGTTCTGGTTCTGTACTGTAGACCACCCTTGGTTCTGGTTCTGTACTGTAGACTTTGGGCTGGATAATAAAATGACTTCTGTGTCCTGATTAGATAAAGTGGAGATGGGCGGAGAGACAGAGAGCGAGAGAGAGAGAGAGAAAGAGAGAAAGAGAGACAGAGACATGGAGAGAGAGGGACAGCGAGACAGACAGAGAGAGAGAGAGACATAGAGAGAGAGAGACCGAGAGAGAGAGAGACCGAGAGAGACACAGAGATACAGAGAAAGAGACCGAGAGAGACAGAGAGAGAGAGACAGAGAGAGAGAAAGAGAGAGAGAGACAGAGAGAGAGAAAGAGAGAGAGAGACAGAGAGAGAGAAAGAGAGAGACAGACAGAGACTATTAATTATAACTAAAGAAAAAGATAAATACATCACATATTGGAACGAACTCACACAATCACAACACAAACTAGAAACATATTTGGCTCTAAACAGACAGTATACTGTGGCAGACTACCTAACTACAGTAACTGATACAAACCTGAGAAAGACTTTGACAATGTGCACGCACAGACAGACAGACAGACAGACAGACAGACAGACAGACAGACAGACAGACAGACAGACAGACAGACAGACAGACAGACAGACAGACAGACAGACAGACAGACAGACAGACAGACAGACAGACAGACAGACAGACAGACAGACAGACAGACAGACAGACAGACAGACAGACAGACAGACAGACAGACAGACAGACAGACACAGACAGACAGACAGACAGACAGACAGACAGAGAAAGACAGAGACAGACAGAGACAAGGAAAGAGAAGAGGTTGTCAAACTGGTTGGTTACCTGGTTCACACAAACAACTGAACATGACACGTCTACACAGAATGTTGATGACGACAAGCCTGAAGCCAAATGACGGCCCTTCACACATTGAGAACGGTTGTGTCTTGTCTTGTCAGAAGAACCATTGTATCTGTTGTGTCTTGTCTTACTATGCTAGATCTAGATAGCACAAAGTGAGAAGACTTGCTTTATAGCTAGATATATTCACACTTTGTTGTGTATAGATAATGCTCAATTCAATGACATCTGTCTCTCTGTGGGTCTTAGGTCACATTCTCACCTAATACTTCGGTAGACTCGAATGCGTATGGGTGGGGAAATTGGGAATCTTGCATATTTAATTGGCTGCGGTTTACCTTCACACTGTCATCCGCAGCAATTGGAAACGCAGCAGGGGGGACCTTTATCAATGTGTTCCATTCATAAACTAGCCTACACAGTGAAATCTATGGTGATAAAATTACACTCATAACGTGCATGTGTCGTGCCATCGCCCGTCTGGGACCCCCCCCCTCTCTCTCTCTCTCTTTCTCTCTCTATACGCACAAAGCCGCCACACACTGTTCTTTTGGGCATGGAGGCACAGCGCTGAACGCACTGATATAACTCCCCAGTCCCCACACAGTGACAGCACTCCATGTTTACGGCACGCACAGACAGACAGAATATTCTGTAGGCTATAATACACTGCAGTGTTTTTATGTGTTTTCTTAAGCAATTGATTAATGTACTCGTCCTCATTTCGATCAGGGCTTCAGTCTCCTCATTCCACGTCTATCCACGGTAACGGGACATCTTTGCACTGCGAAAATATGCCTTCTCCGTCTCCAACTGTGTTCAGCTCCTCACACGCCACATTGTTTGCTTCATTTCCTTTATTTACTGCGGATTGCATTCACACCTGCACCGAATCGTAGTCAAGTGCGATTGGAAGCGAAGCGAAACCCCCGTTTTTGGGCGGAGTAAAATGCGGTTCTTTGCTGCGCATTAGGATTCGAATGAGCCTTCACACCTGCCAAACGAAGCGCACTTTCTGAAAATGCGCAGCAGGATTCGTTTTAATCGCAGCAAAGCTCTCTGGTATGAATGTGACCTTACTGTGAGCAGTTTCAGTTTTCAGCACAGTTTTCACATGCGCCAATGCCAGTTGGTACCACAAGGTGGAGCACTGCTCCCTCCCTTACCCATACCCTTCTGTCAGGCCAGTGAGTGTCTATGCCAATGATTTGATCTGTCTCTCTCACTCAGTGAATTAATTGAAATGCTAAAATGGGCCATCTTCCCTGCATGTTTTTCCAGTCCAAATGTTTTGGTAAGATATAAGGCTGTGTGGACAAACTGCAAATATTATTGTATTGTAATTTTATTTAACTGTTATTCCTTTTTTCATAGAAGTGTGTATTTGTATGTCATGTCTTTAATGTTCAGATGAATTGAAAATGGAGGATAATTCATCAGATAAAATGCCATTTTGTCTTTGGTGTATAATACAAATTATATTGCACTTTCAAAGCAAAGCAAAGTTCTTTTTTTTACCCAGGGAAGTGGACTAAGCCAAGGCCTTGTTTAGTGTTTACAGCCACACCCTGCTCATAGAACATTTCATGGTAGGGTTCAAAAGTACATTTAAACCTTTATTTGTTTTCTTATAAAAGGACAAAGTCTTCATTTTCAATGATGCTGAGATTACAGAAGACATAATACAAGTGCAGGCTAATAATATAGAAAATATTTAAGGATAATTAATTAGTTTAGTATTAGAAAAAGTAAAGTATTAAATATTCAGAGATACATGTAGCAGGTCTATTGCTAACCACAGGTTACGTGTAAACACAACATACTAACGGCATAAAGTATATTTTATAAATACCTGTAGCTTAATTGTTGAGCAGAGCAGAGGAAAAAGCGACGCGCTGTGAGCTTGTAGGTCTGCTCTTGTAGTGTGGGTCGGAGGAATGAGGAAGTGTGACAGTGACCTAGCTCCACCTAGAATGAATAAGCTAGAATGAAGGGGGGAGGGATTGGGAACGACACAGTAGGCTACACACTTTTAGCAGAATTGACCAACCTGCTACAAATGGAAAAGATAAGATATGACGTTTCTCTTAAAACCAAAGTATTAGACAGAATGTGGCAACCGTTTTTTCTCTCGCCTATCATTAACAGGCTGAAGTATGTATGCACATAAATGTTTTATTTCATTTTTTATTTTCTAAAAAACTCTTAACTGTGATCTATTGTATAATATTATTTTCATTTGTGTATGTTTTGTTTTTGTTTCTGTGCTAAATGTATTATTTTTCCTTTTACTTTCCTTTGAATGGGGGGGTGGGAAGGGTTTAGGGACTGATATTCACACCAACAGTATAGCAGCATAAAGTAAACGCTGATCGTTTATTAGGCGGCGGCCGTCTGGGGTTCATTTGGTTCCATATCCGTCATTACATTATGGTCAACACTCAACACTGATGATATGCCATTGCATTCTTCCAACTAAAGATTTTAATATAGCACCTACAAGCTCACAACAACACGCTGATGACGCGACACAAATTTGTGAGCTTAGATTGGCTATTTTTGAAGTGAGCCTCGTGCGTAAAGTCATTATATAGCCAAGCTGCCAAGGCAGTGGGCACCCCTCGCCTCTGTGCCCAAGCCCAGGATGATGAAAATGAATGAATGCTAAATAAATATGTCACGCAGTCGCATACCATAATACTACAGCGTCATACTCCACAGAGAAAAGCACAATTTGCGCAACACCAACTTTCAACTGCCTTCTCGGCTCATTTAGCCAGCCAGGCACCACCGAATAGTGTAACTCTTTCTTTAATCTATTACAACCACATACGCAGACAAAAGTACATGGCACCGCGAACAAAACACAAGTAGGCTACTGTGACGCACACACCAACAATCCACCATTGCAATGCGAGTGCGCAAAGATGCACATGACAGCTGCATGCTTTTAGATCTACCGTCATTGCGTCAAACTGCCTAAACTGACCATGGAGAAGTTCACTGGAGATGTGAGTCAATGGCAAAGCTTTTGAAGTCAATTTGAGACAGCAATAGACAAAAACACGAGTCTCAGTAAGTCTGATAAATTCACATATTTAAAGTGAGTATTCTTAAGTGGCAGAGCGGCTATGTATGTAGTCGCGGGATTGGCTTTATCAGACCAGAATTATGACAATAGGCCTACCATTAAAATGCTAGGCAGGCTGCATATGTCGCGCGTAATTGTAGAACGCAGGGCATTCACTCTGAAGAGTGCAGGCGCAGACACCACAAAACAGTTTGCAACCAAACAGCCAGTCAATATACAGCGCATGATAGACGCGCCGACCACGGCAACGACAGACAGTCTGACCACAGTGTTGCAGATGCAGTTAGTAGTGTAGCAAGCAACTCTGACAATAGTATTACTGCAGACAGCTACCATTAAGGATAGATGCACCAACGCAAAGCCAAGTAGCCAGCCTGTTCTATTTGTATGCGCAGTTGCGCACACATGGAAGATACCAAGTACACTCGCCACACAGGGTAAACTTTATATAGATAGATATGAGTGAAAGTGAAACACTATGAAAAACAAAATAATCAAAACATTTTTTAAATACAAAATTCAGCAAAATAAAGTTGTACAACCTCCCCCAAGCCAAAATAAAAATAAACATATCCCCCCCTCAGGCTCAAAAAATGACCCCCCCCCCCCCCTTTTTTGCACCATACCAACCTTTGATAAATAACGATCAGTCCCTTATGTGTGTATATGTGTAGCCTATGTGATGTGATTGTTTGTAAAGTAGGCTATGTCTTGTCTTTAAACCTGAAAATGTATAAATAAATTTGTATTGCGTCCATCTTACCATATATTAAAGGTAATGACAAGGTGCTACCTACAGGTGCAATGGAAGCCCATTCATCCAAACAGAAAAGTCCTCTCTGATTGTATTAAACAACGTCAAACTCACCAACATTGAATTATTCTCTTTCTATCCTCAAAGTGTTTGTTTCATAAAAGTCCACTGTTGACATGTTATGAGCTACTTTGGGTCCTTGCAGATTAATCTTTTTCTAAGTGCTGGAGTATGGAAGCGCTCGTTAGATCACTCAACTGTCCCGGCGTACCACCTGTTTTGAATTAGCACATAACACAAGAGGCAGCAGGACGTTGCTTTACAGAAAACGAGTGCTTCTAAACTCTGATGGAAACATGGCCGCGGTCTGCAAATGGGCAATACTCCACGGGGAGTAAAACACATTTTTACATTTCCCTATATATGTATATGTAAACCAGATGAACTGTGTGTAGTCCTCTTGTGGGTTTCAGTGGCCAGAAGAGGAGAAGCCACCATGAATTGATTGTGATCGTGACTGTCCCCACAACGCACCTCCTCCTGCATTTTTACACAATTGTATATTTGCACAGAGACAGTATTGCAGATTGCACATTGTGGGAAACCATATTTTAAAGTTGTTTTGTTTATTTTGGTTAAGTGTTTATTTTTAGAATTTAGTTTAGTTAGTTAGGATTTTTATAGGGTTGTAGGTTTAGGGCGTTTTAATCATTGTATTTTCTATTGGCCATTTTAGAGTGCCCCCTGTATTAGCGCAATAAAGTTCCATTTTGTAACCCCCCAAAATCCTGTCTCAGTATCAGTCTTTCTATGGTTTTCCTTAATTTATATGCTCTTTTTAACTGGTTTTAATATCGAACCTGGGTGTCCTTTTTATTGTTTTTAAGAGTTCCCTTTACTCTTTTAATCAAAGGGTGGCGTAGTTGGCTATTGATTGAAATATTTATTAACAGTTTGTAGAATTACAGTACATTTCAAGCACAAACTCAATACAAAGACTGTTAACTGTGAGTGGACGACCCAATTAAGCATTACACTTGTTTAAAACAGGGTCCACATTGTTCAATTAATCAAAACATTTAGAGACGTACAAATACACTTTTAATGGGTCTGTTTCTTGTGACTTGAACGGCCACACGTCACATATATACTCTTTTTAAATGTAATGTGTTCATTGTCCACCACCTAGTGGACTCATTGTAAAACTACAGTTTAAACTACAGTCAGTTAATCTGACTCATCAGAACTCTCTCTCTCTCTCTCTCTCTCTCTCTCTCTACTTGACCTCACCCCCCGAACCCACCTCACCCCTACCCAGTGCCCACTTTGACAGGCTGGATGGCTTTAGTACAGCATCTAGCAATGTGTCTGGTCCACAAGATTCCATACCATACACCACCAAGTTACCCATGTAGCTGTCTATAGTTACACCACCAAGATACCCATGTACCTGCCTAGATACACCACCAAGATACCCATGTACCTGTCTAAATACTTCACTAAGATACCCATGTACCTGTCTAAATACTTCACTAAGATACCCATGTACCTGTCTAAATACTTCACTAAGATACCCATGTACCCGTCTAAATACTTCACTAAGATACCCATGTACCCGTCTAAATACTTCACTAAGATACCCATGTACCTGTCTAAATATTTCACTAAGATACCCATGTACCTGTCTAAATACTTCACTAAGATACCCATGTACCTGTCTAGATACTTCACTAAGATACCCATGTACCTGTCTAAATACTTCACTAAGATACCCATGTACCTGTCTAGATACTTCACCAAGATACCCATGTACCTGTCTAAATACTTCACTAAGATACCCATGTACCTGTCTAAATACATCACTAAGATACCCATGTACCTGTCTAGATACTTCACTAAGATACCCATGTACCTGTCTAGATACTCCCTTAATGTTAACGAAGTCCACACCCACAACACCAGAGGGAGTGCAACGAACCATGTACAACCCAGATTCGGCACAAACAAGGGTCTAACTTCATTTCGCTCCTATGCCAAAATGTGGAACGCCCTACCAACAGTCATTAAGACATGCAAATCACTTGACTCCTTCAAAACTGCTCTCAAAGGGCACCTACAGACGGCTGCAATTCGAAACTGGCCCCCGTAAAATCTGAATCCCCCCCCCCCCCCTCACTGTATATGTTTCTTTTCCATTTTTACCTCCTTTATGATGATTTCCTGTTTTGACTATATAGTTGTACACAACTATAATTATAGTCAGCCAGATTTCAAATGCAAATATGTATTTCTGGAACCTGCACGGATATGCTAACGTGTTCATTGTCCACCACCTAGTGGACTCATTGTAAAACTACAGTTTAAACTACAGTCAGTTAATCTGACTCATCAGAACTCTCTCTCTCTCTCTCTCTCTCTCTCTCTCTACTTGACCTCACCCCCCGAACCCACCTCACCCCTACCCAGTGCCCACTTTGACAGGCTGGATGGCTTTAGTACAGCATCTAGCAATGTGTCTGGTCCACAAGATTCCATACCATACACCACCAAGTTACCCATGTAGCTGTCTAGTTACACCACCAAGATACCCATGTACCTGCCTAGATACACCACCAAGATACCCATGTACCTGTCTAAATACTTCACTAAGATACCCATGTACCTGTCTAAATACTTCACTAAGATACCCATGTACCTGTCTAAATACTTCACTAAGATACCCATGTACCCGTCTAAATACTTCACTAAGATACCCATGTACCCGTCTAAATACTTCACTAAGATACCCATGTACCTGTCTAAATACTTCACTAAGATACCCATGTACCTGTCTAGATACTCCCTTAATGTTAACGAAGTCCACACCCACAACACCAGAGGGAGTGCAACAAACCATGTACAACCCAGATTCGGCACAAACAAGGGTCTAACTTCATTTCGCTCCTATGCCAAAATGTGGAACGCCCTACCAACAGTCATTAAGACATGCAAATCACTTGACTCCTTCAAAACTGCTCTCAAAGGGCACCTACAGACGGCTGCAATTCGAAACTGGCCCCCGTAAAATCGGAATCCCCCCCCCCCCCCTCACTGTATATGTTTATTTTCCATTTTTACCTCCTTTATGATGATTTCCTGTTTTGACTATATAGTTGTACACAACTATAATTATAGTCAGCCAGATTTCAAATGCAAATATGTATTTCTGGAACCTGCACGGATATGCTAACCCCCCCCCCCAACAAAGCAGAACCGAGAACGCCCTACGGGAAGACTCAACCGATACACATCCGGGCAGATGTCCCACTAGAATAGTGACGAAATGCAACGGCTATGCATTTATGGATCCTGCACGTGAGCTATGTGAAGCCATGACTGCAAGCCGTGAGGCTTATCTCTGAGAAAAGTAATGTGTGGGGTGAAAGCCCGGTATCCCATCCTTTTCTTTTTTTTCTCCAACGTGTGAGACAACCATCTGGGATCGGCTGGGGCATACTAACCTTAAGCTTAAATTGAAAAAGGCCTTGCGTGGCTGCATACTATATACTATACTATATATCTATATATTCGTACGTCTCTAAATGTGTTGATGAATTGATGGATGTCCTGGTCCACAGGAGGGCCACAGGAGGGCCATAGGAGGGCCATGGATGTGCCACAGGAGGGCCATGGATGTCGTGAATGTGGGGAATACATGGTCATCATACATGTTATGACTGCTTCCTACTTCCCATACTTTACCTTCTGTTCTTAACCTTTCTTTGAATTTGATAAAAAAGACCTTCCTTCTCTTCAATCCCAACATTACTGCCATTCATCTATCAAATACTTCCGTAGTATTGCTTTTTTTGTCTACTTTATAATTATGTTCTATTGCATTCACTGTCACTGTCACCTGGCCCCCCTTTCTGAAACCAGTCCCTTGACTTGAAGTGCTCTCGGGAGGTTCCCTCGTCAGGAAGTGCCCCTCCAGCTGAATCAAGTTCCCTTGATTAGGGTGCTGGGTATAAAAACTGTTTGGAAATACACTCGCCCTCCTTGTGCAGAAACAGGAAACAGACACCATTCGTTGCCATGGTTACCATCATGCAATTGTGTTACCTGTTATTTTGTTTGTACAGTTATATTGCATTGCAAAGTGTATGTTTGTGTGACATGTGGATTTCATTAATATGGAAAAAGGAAATACAGCGTGACTGTCAAAAATGTCATATACATCCATGGTGTTTATAAATCATTGTTAAAAGTAGTTTTGTTTGTGTGGTTTCATTCATAGATTTTCACGGTGGGGTAAATAAAGAGCCCTTGTGAACATCAGTTGGAGCGTTGTCTATTCTGCATCAGATGAAGATTGTTTAGGAGGAGTTTATTTATAATGTATTTAAATTATTTGTGGTGGTACTTACGGTTTCCATGCGGACAGAGAGCAGGGCTGCACAAGGCAGTCGAGTCTAGATCGGCACAGACTCGCTCTTGAGGGCTTTATAAGCCACTTCCACTCAAGGCTGCTTGGTTTCGGACGACACTTAATATGGCGCAGCCTCGCGTGAACGCGCATATCGAGGGCAAGTGTGTAGGGCGAGTGGCGAGGAGCTGGTTTCAGAAAGGGGCATTGGCTATATGCTTCTATGTGGGAGCATTCATACAACATCCTGGTTGTGGCCTAGGACAAATAAAGAGGATAGAGCACGGAGGTGTGGCCAGGGCTCCTGCGGGGAGGTTTGCACATGCTCAGTATAAACAGGAACTGCGATGATGGGGTGTTCCAGCAGCACTAGTTTCCCTGGCTGAAAATGTAAATATGAAGTAAATGCTTTCAAGCCTGTTTTATCAACTCGCTGATTCCTGATTTCAGCCATATCACCAAAACCGGGTGTCAAACTGAACAACCAATATGTCAATTTGAAGCTATGATTGACTGCTTTCATATGACATGAAAAAACAAACATTATTTAAAAAAAATCATTTTTTACAAACGCACACACACTCCTACACTCCCACATCTTATTATGTTAGTGTTCACCGAGTGTCCAGGGGACCTAAAACACAAAAGCCAATAAAGAGGCTGCAATGGTTAAAGGTACAATCTTGGCTGTTGTTCCGTTTCCCTCGCTGCCTCAACAGCATGTGTGGTGGCGCTTCCTGTGTGGTGGCGCTTCCTGGGTGCCAGCAGATACTGAACCAAATCGTGGGAGGCAGTAATACACCGATGGGCGAAAGCCAAAAGAAGAAGATTCCAGCCACTCAAGAGCAGATATTTGATTCAACTGAAACTTCGTGTTGAAGTCTAATAGAGAAGGGGAAGTGAGCGGCGCTCTGATCATCATTCCGTCTCAGCCAATCAGCTCAGCAGCACATTCCGTGCTCGGACGGACAGACAGACAAACAAAGCTGTGCGGCGAGGCTAGCGCCCCCTAGAGGCCCCTCTCAGAAATGGCACTACCGGTAAATCCAAAGCGTCTGACGTCAGACGATATATACCAATTATATCACTCAAGTTATTCAGACGCGCCGCGCCATCGACTGCAGCTGATCGTCTTTTTTGCATGGAATGTTGAATTTGATGCGAGGAAACCTATGAAATGAAACCTATGAAACCTGTTACTCAACACATATTGGGTCACAGTAAGTTATATGACCCAGAGGAAACCTATGAAACCTGTTACTCAACACATATTGGGTCACAGTAAGTTATATGACCCCGAGGAAACCTATGAAATCTATTGGGTCACAGTAAGTTATATGACCCCGAGGAAACCTATGAAACCTGTTACTCAACACATATTGGGTCACAGTAAGTTATATGACCCCGAGGAAACCTATGAAATCTCCGACAACTTGTAATCAGTATACGTAAATGGATGATTTTGGAAACAGCAAAAGCTGCTTCACGTTTCTCTCCATCCATGAATCCATCATCAGGCGCTGATCTGCAGTCCTGTCGCACGGGCAGAAGGATTCTGAAGCTACCGAATGGAATACAATTACCGATAAAGAGAATGGAAGCAGACTGTTTATCGGAGGCATCCCTACCGTACAGAAGACTGAACGTGAAAAGGAGGATGTTCTGGATGTAAAAATCAAGACTGACCAAACCGGAAGTAAGTATTGCTTAGTTACACTTGATCAAACAATTGACCATTTAGCAGGAAACCTTGGGTTGCATTCAGAGCCATACTTCAGTACACCCGCTGATATTGGGAGGTGGATCACATCAAAATTAACACCGCAGCAGTGAACTATATATATATATATATATATACACACTAAATAATACACACATTAGTAGCTTTAGTTATAATAATAATTTCTTCGGTTTTCTTCATGAATATATATTTCTTTATATTATAACCATATAAAATGAAATGGGAGTATTGTAGATTAAATAATCTTCCAAAAATTAAGGATTGACAAAGTTCTTCAGGGTGAAGTATTGAGAATGTATTAAGAAGATTCAGCAGAGTAACAACATACAGACAGTGAGGAACAGGCAGTTCTTGTAGTCTAGTCTTAAAGGAGAATTCCATGCTAGAAGGTTTTCTTTCCTTTATTTGTAGTTAAGTCCCCACCAAAGAGGTCCAGGTGTTATTTGTAGTTGTTACGTCCCCACCAAAGAGGTCCAGGTGTTATTTTGTGCAAAAGTGCATTATTGGCTATTTCCCCTAATATAAGCCCTCAATGGGGGTTGGGTTTTTGTGCTAATTCGCTTATTTCCATTGAAATAAGTATAGTAAAGTGTGCCACGTGGGATACTATTTACATTATGAAGATAGGATATATACAAAAATAATAGATTTTTGAGTGATGAAAATAAGAGAATTAGCACAACACCCCAATGGCCCATTCAATTCAATGCAATTCATTGTGGACTTATGGTAGGGAAAATAGCTAATAATGCGCTTTTGCACAAAATATCACCTGGACCTCTTTGGTGGGGACGTAACAACTACAAATAACACCTGGACCTCTTTGGTGGGGGACGTAACAACTACAAATAACACCTGGACCTCTTTGGTGGGGGACGTAACAACTACAAATAACACCTGGACCTCTTTGGTGGGGGACGTAACAACTACAAATAACACCTGGACCTCTTTGGTGGGGACGTAACAACTACAAATAACACCTGGACCTCTTTGGTGGGGACGTAACAACTACAAATAACACCTGGACCTCTTTGGTGGGGACATAACAACTACAAATAACACCTGGACCTCTTTGGTGGGGACGTAACAACTACAAACTAGAAAAAGTGCCCTTCCGGGCACAGGTCTCCACCAGGTTATCCACAGATCCGTGCAGTTAGAGATAAAAACACTTTTTGGCCAGTTATAGCGCCACCTTGAGGCTGAGTTGAAATTGTTCATGTGGCATTTCGTCCATTTCGTCCTCGGCCTAGTGGGAATGTGGGTGCACAATTTCACGGAAATCACGCGATGTGTTCATGATTTGCAGCATTTTGTTTGAAACTGAGCACTCCTGTGAACTTTGGAAGCCAATCTTAACCAATCAGGATGGAGTCTGATAAATCTGAAAGACCCGTTTCGTTGAATGGCTCTAGAGAGACTGTGTAGCAATTTGCGTGATGTTTGGACAAAATCTGTAGGTGTACTGTGCAAAAACGTGTTTTGCACAAAGCGGCCTCCTGGTGGCGCTATAACAGGCCGTTCTGGAAAGTTTGGGGCAGAGGTTCATGGTTGGCATCCAGGGAGTGTGTGTGCAAAATATGGCATTGAAAAACTTGTTTGGCACAAAGCGGCCTCCTGGTGGCGCTATAACAGGCCGTTCTGGAAAGTTTGGGGCAGAGGTTCATGGTTGGCATCCAGGGAGTGTGTGTGCAAAATATGGCATCGACCGGGTTAACGGTGGCCGAGATTAGCTGTTCACGGACACACACACACACGGACACACACACACACGGACGGACGGACGGAGTGCAAAACATACTCTCTCCCCATGCCTTCGGCCTGGTGGAGACAATAAAGGTGAGAGAGCCTTCTAGTATGGAATTCTCCTTTACACTAAATGGTCATATAAGGATCTGTTCTAAAGATAAGGGCGAGACACAGATAGTTACACAAGTACACATTCGCTGACATAGTGATAGTAAGCATGGGGAAGTCCGGTCAGCTGTTAGATTGACAGCTGCATTTGAGTTAGAATGAGCACATTGCTGCAATTTGTAAAAAAGAAAAAAAGATTTACATTCACTGCCAGGGTTGAAAATACATGGCTGAAAATACAGGATGAGAAAAAATCCTGTGTTTGTAAAAGAAAAAAAAAAACTGCACTTTTCACAACTGAACTGAATAAAGAAGGCGCTGGAGAAACTCAAAGTGCAAAGCACAAAAAAAGACAACAGAACAATAACCTTGTACGAAGTGTTTTGCTGTGGCATTAAAGGACAACTTTAGTTTTTTTCAACCAAGGTTCATGTTTTAGGATGTTATTAGAGAAAATAAAAGGTGAGTGTTCTTTTCTTTTCATTTGCTGCTTTCTTTCGTTTTAGGGATTTTAGCTGTTTTTGACAGGGGGCGGGGGCATTCGAGCATGGGGCTAGATATGTATTTTATTACAACATTTTAGAGCGATTTATTTTTTTATTATTTACTATAGTCCTATTAAACCCCAGGAAATTACATCTGGCCATAAAAGATCACGAGATCTACTAAATGTGTCAAACTGACATTGAGCCTATATGACACAGTGTGGCTTCCCCCTAGTAGGCTATACCTTCACATTCAGTAGATCCTGTGATTTTTTTGTGGCCAGATGTAATTTCCTGGGGTTTATTAGGACTATAGTAAATAATAATAAAAGAAATTGCCATAATATTTTGTAAGAAAATACATATTTAGCCCCATGCTCGAATGCCCCCGCCCCCCGTCAAAAACAGCTAAAATCCCTAAAACGAAAGAAAGCAGCAAATGAAGAAAAAAATAACACTCATATTTTACTTTCTCTAATAACAACCTAAAACATGAACCTTGGTTGAAAAAAACTAAAGTTGTCCTTTAAGCGCTTTCACTAGCTAAGCGTGGGAGTCCCTTTGTGGTGTGGCTGTCCTGAATAGCTGGAGATGAATGCATTCCACTTGTTCTGCCAGACCAGGAGGCCGCTTTCCTTCAGATGTGACGGCAGTGAGCTGTACCTACATGATGAGAGACATGTTCAAATGCTTTCTATAGGTCTGCTGTACCTACATGATGAGAGACATGTTCAAATGCTTTCTATAGGTCTGTTGTACCATTCTGACCTGAGATCAGATTCATACGAGTTTTCCACTGGACACACACTGGTCTGATTAACCCATTCTGACCTGAGATCAGATTAAAAAAATGTCAGTCGTTCTTCGATTTTTCAAAAAATAGCAGACCTACAAGCTCGTATCGCGCCACTCGGTGGCGCGATACGAGCTTGTAGATCTGCTATTTTTCAATAGCTAAAGCATAACATGATGCCAACACCAAAATGGGTGCCCGGTCAGAATGGGTTAAGCATGTTCATTACAAGCAAGGGTCCACAAAATGACATGTATTTGGATGCGGACACACATTTGAAAAGATTTTGTATCAGGGGGGACCCCAAGCAAACCGTTGTCCAGATTGGTCAAGATGTTTGAAAATAGGTAATTTAAATAAAAACGAAAGAGGGCATAATAAAGTCCAGGGGTGCCCAAAAGGTAGATCGCTGTGCAGGTAGCCCCTAAATTATATTTAATTTAAATATATATGAAAAAATAAACTATTTTTGACATTATGCCACTTGATTGATTGACATAAAAAAGGCCTATCAGCTCAAACCCATAATGAAATACTTTGTTTTCAAGAGTGTCGCTGTGCAGGCCTGGGCCGTGGCTCAGCGGTCCAGGCACCTTGGCTGGTAATCCAGTCTGGCAGTGTATCGCGGGTTCGAATCCCGATCCCGACGGCCTTCACTGCATGTCATCCCCCATTTCCTGTCAGCCTACTGTCTGTCCCTCCATAAAATATTAAAAAAAAAAGGCAAAAGCCACAAAAACATTTTTGAAAGTGTTGCTGTGCACACATTTCTGTAGAATTACTAATCAAATACGATTTCCATTTCTCCTGCTCTATTTCCCATTCAAAGTGCATTTGTCTTATACGTAACGGCAGCGCCACTATTCCAAATAACATTAAAAAAAAAGTTCAGACATGGTATTATATTTCTTTCGGTGGATAGATCTAGTTGAGCTGGTCACCCGTGGCATTAAACTGTATTAACAAAGTATTATACAACATGTCGTTTCGAGGAAGCAATCTGGTTGGTTTCAACCAGGGGGGCAGTCAGACAGATATTTAACCAGGGGGGCAGTCAGACAGATATTTACCCAGGGGGGCAGTCAGACAGATATTCAACCAGGGGGGCAGTCAGACAGATATTTAACCAGGGGGGCAGTCAGACAGATATTTACCCAGGGGGGCAGTCAGACAGATATTTAACCAGGGGGGCAGTCAGACAGATATTTAACCAGGGGGGGCAGTCAGACAGATATTTAACCAGGGGGGCAGTCAGACAGATATTTAACCAGGGGGGCAGTCAGACAGATATTTAACCAGGGGGGCAGTCAGACAGATATTTAACCAGGGGGGCAGTCAGACAGATATTTAACCAGGGGGGCAGTCAGACAGATATTTAACCAGGGGGGCAGTCAGACAGATATTTAACCAGGGGGGCAGTCAGACAGATATTTAACCAGGGGGGCAGTCAGACAGATATTTAACCAGGGGGGCAGTCAGACAGATATTTAACCAGGGGGGCAGTCAGACAGATATTTAACCAGGGGGGCAGTCAGACAGATATTTAACCAGGGGGGCAGTCAGACAGATATTTAACCAGGGGGGCAGTCAGACAGATATTTAACCAGGGGGGCAGTCAGACAGATATTTAACCAGGGGGGCAGTCAGACAGATATTTAACCAGGGGGGGCAGTCAGACAGATATTTAACCAGGGGGGCAGTCAGACAGATATTTAACCAGGGGGGCAGTCAGACAGATATTTAACCAGGGGGGCAGTCAGACAGATATTTAACCAGGGGGGCAGTCAGACAGATATTTAACCAGGGGGGCAGTCAGACAGATATTTACCCAGGGGGGCAGTCAGACAGATATTTACCCAGGGGGGCAGTCAGACAGATATTTAACCAGGGGGGCAGTCAGACAGATATTTAACCAGGGGGGCAGTCAGACAGATATTTAACCAGGGGGGCAGTCAGACAGATATTTAACCAGGGGGGCAGTCAGACAGATATTTAACCAGGGGGGCAGTCAGACAGATATTTAACCAGGGGGGCAGTCAGACAGATATTTAACCAGGGGGGCAGTCAGACAGATATTTAACCAGGGGGGCAGTCAGACAGATATTTAACCAGGGGGGCAGTCAGACAGATATTTAACCAGGGGGGCAGTCAGACAGATATTTAACCAGGGGGGCAGTCAGACAGATATTTAACCAGGGGGGCAGTCAGACAGATATTTAACCAGGGGGGCAGTCAGACAGATATTTAACCAGGGGGGCAGTCAGACAGATATTTAACCAGGGGGGGCAGTCAGACAGATATTTAACCAGGGGGGCAGTCAGACAGATATTTAACCAGGGGAGCAGTCAGACAGATATTTAACCAGGGGGGCAGTCAGACAGATATTTAACCAGGGGGGCAGTCAGACAGATATTTAACCAGGGGGGCAGTCAGACAGATATTTAACCAGGGGGGCAGTCAGACAGATATTTAACCAGGGGGGCAGTCAGACAGATATTTAACCAGGGGGGCAGTCAGACAGATATTTAACCAGGGGGGCAGTCAGACAGATATTTAACCAGGGGGGCAGTCAGACAGATATTTAACCAGGGGGGCAGTCAGACAGATATTTAACCAGGGGGGCAGTCAGACAGATATTTAACCAGGGGGGCAGTCAGACAGATATTTAACCAGGGGGGGCAGTCAGACAGATATTTAACCAGGGGGGCAGTCAGACAGATATTTAACCAGGGGGGCAGTCAGACAGATATTTAACCAGGGGGGCAGTCAGACAGATATTTAACCAGGGGGGCAGTCAGACAGATATTTAACCAGGGGGGCAGTCAGACAGATATTTAACCAGGGGGGCAGTCAGACAGATATTTAACCAGGGGGGCAGTCAGACAGATATTTAACCAGGGGGGCAGTCAGACAGATATTTAACCAGGGGGGCAGTCAGACAGATATTTAACCAGGGGGGCAGTCAGACAGATATTTAACCAGGGGGGCAGTCAGACAGATATTTAACCAGGGGGGGCAGTCAGACAGATATTTAACCAGGGGGGGCAGTCAGACAGATATTTAACCAGGGGGGCAGTCAGACAGATATTTAACCAGGGGGGCAGTCAGACAGATATTTAACCAGGGGGGCAGTCAGACAGATATTTAACCAGGGGGGCAGTCAGACAGATATTTAACCAGGGGGGCAGTCAGACAGATATTTAACCAGGGGGGCAGTCAGACAGATATTTAACCAGGGGGGCAGTCAGACAGATATTTAACCAGGGGGGCAGTCAGACAGATATTTAACCAGGGGGGCAGTCAGACAGATATTTAACCAGGGGGGCAGTCAGACAGATATTTAACCAGGGGGGCAGTCAGACAGATATTTAACCAGGGGGGCAGTCAGACAGATATTTAACCAGGGGGGCAGTCAGACAGATATTTAACCAGGGGGGCAGTCAGACAGATATTTAACCAGGGGGGCAGTCAGACAGATATTTAACCAGGGGGGCAGTCAGACAGATATTTAACCAGGGGGGCAGTCAGACAGATATTTAACCAGGGGGTCAGTCAGACAGATATTTAACCAGGGGGGCAGTCAGACAGATATTTAACCAGGGGGGCAGTCAGACAGATATTTAACCAGGGGGGCAGTCAGACAGATATTTATCCAGGGGGGCAGTCAGACAGATATTTAACCAGGGGGGCAGTCAGACAGATATTTAACCAGGGGGGCAGTCAGACAGATATTTAACCAGGGGGGCAGTCAGACAGATATTTTGTGAAGCCACTAAGGAAATCGGGATTTCCTGAAAGTTCATATAATGGCCTGTTGTGGCGCTGTCATTGGGCCCAAAAAAACCCATAGCCCCATAGAAGTCCATGTATTTGGGCCCAACTTCACCTAGACTGTATTACCTTAATAAACATGGTCACGAATACTTTCTGCTTCCAGTCACTAGTTTAAAGTCTCATTTCTAATGTCATAATATTCTTTTTGGAAAATGATGGTCCCATTTATAAAAAAAATGACCACCGTATGTTCTGAGGGGTGTGGCTACCGTTACAGTCTATGATCGGGATTCCCCACCCACTCGAGTCAAAATAAAAACCAACAGAGAAGAAGGGGGGAAGTCCCGCCTCGTTGTCTGGGCCAGCCAATGGCCAGCTGGGCCCAAACGGATCTAGAAACATGGCGATGTACAATTCAAGGACTGCCAGGCTTCATTTTACGTTCATGTTAGACCCGCGGAACGCTTTGCCCATATTTTTTACAGTCTATGGTTGAAACTCAAACCAGCGTCATGGAACACATAATTAAAACAAAGAATTCAGCCGTGTTGTTCTCCCAGTTCTCCCAGATGTTTTGGCGACGATCTTAGTTTTAAGGGTAACTGTTGTATAATCGCTGCTTACAGAACTCGCCTTCGGCTCCTTCTTGCAGCAACGCAGGCGTGCCATTAATGACAGTAACGCACACCCTCTCTCGTGTAATATTGCTTAAATGCCTGTCCATTTCTTTTATTTCATCACTTCCAATTTCCTGTATCTGGGTACTATGAGTTCTCTCTCCTGATTGTGTCAAATTAATTATTGGTATCCTGAACTGAAAATGAATGTTCTGTTCACCAAAGAGCTGGAGAGATGGTGAGATCCCAGTTACTGAACTTTATAGCAATTATTACTATTAGAATATAGCTCTTTTTAACGCTTATAATATATAACAACACTTTAACAAAAGGAAAGCACTTACACTTACTTAAAAATAAAGAAATAACTGATTTTCAAAAAAAAAATGCCATACTCTTCCCTAAAATAAATAACATGCATTATATTTACATTTGTATTTAAATCTTTATTTAACCCATTCTGGGCGGGATCCTCTTTTGGTGTTTAAAGCATTATGTTATACTTTAGCTATTGATAAATAGCAGATCTAAGTTAATAGCGCGGCACAGAGTGTCGCGCTATGAACTATTTTAGAAATATCGTAAAAATGTGCCGCAAATCTTTGAATATATATTCTTTCAGAGTGAACGTTTTAACTCAAATCTTTGAATATATATTCTTTCAGAGTGAACGTTTTTAACTCAAATCTTTGAATATATATTCTTTCAGAGTGAACGTTTTAACTCAAATCTTTGAATATATATTCTTTCAGAGTGAACGTTTTAACTCAAATCTTTGAATATATATTCTTTCAGAGTGAACGTTTTTAACTCAAATCTTTGAATATATATTCTTTCAGAGTGAACGTTTTTAACTCAAATCTTTGAATATATATTCTTTCAGAGTGAACGTTTTTAACTCAAATCTTTGAATATATATTCTTTCAGAGTGAACGTTTTTAACTCAAATCTTTGAATATATATTCTTTCAGAGTAATAATAATAATGGATTTTATTTATAACGCACTTTATATTCGCAAGTCAGAGTGAACGTTTTTAACTCAAATATTTGCTTCTGGGGGGTCCCTGGAACAAAATAAAATTCAGATGGGGGTCCGCGGCCAAATACAGAAAGTTCTGGAGGCCCTTGACATGAAATATTGAGCACCACCGATATAGAACAATTGGTATTTCAGAGAACTGTTAGGATTTAGAAGAACAACAATAACACAACATCCCACCTGATAGAGTTGATAGCTAGTTCTTTCAGGGTTCCCAGGTTGGCTTTTAACCCTCCGATGCCCACGAAGGCTTGATAGAAGTCGTAAGAGAGACCCGTGGAGCCGAAGAGAGACGGGTCGTCAGAGCTGATGACCAGAGGATGACCTTCTGACATCAACACAGCGGCAGGGTGGTTACGCAGGTCTGAGACCAGCTTCAGCACCTGGAAGATGCACGCACGCACGCACGCATGTCGCACACATGCACAGCACACACGGTACATTAAATATATACACAGTCAAATGTTGACCATTGGTAACTCAGAGATTCAGCTTATTGAACTGTCCAGAGTTAAGTGACTGGAATAAGATTGTACCATCTAATAACGCTCCACACGTCCCAAACTCTTCTCCCTTCTGGCTCCAAAACTGTGGAATGCACTTCCCATTGCAGTCAGAACTGCAGCATCACTCCCAATCTTCCGCCGTAGTCTGAAAACCCACCTTTTCAGACTCCATCATGGCCCATAGCACTTACCCCACCCCCTTAGATAGCATTTCTGTAGACTTAGATAGCATTTGATACAGACTTATAGCATGTTATGTAGACAGCACTATAATTGCATTGTATGTAGTCATAGCACGTCATAGTACATATGTATAGCATAGTAGTATAGATGTATAGTTTATATGTATAGCTTCATTATATAGATATTCCACTGTTACTTTCTTAGCTTACGCATGTTTGATGATAAATGTTTTCATGTGATCTATTCCCATGCTTTTTTGTTCTTGCTTAATGTAAATCGCTCTGGATTAAGAGCGTCTGCTAAATGCCTAAATTGTAAATTGTTGTAATAATACAATAATATAGCATTAGTGAGTGAATTATTATAGGAGGATATGCTTGGGTGATGTGGTCAAAATTATTATAACAGAAACAAAACAATTATTACACACATGGTCAGGAGGACCAGAACATACAATAAAACAAGTATATTCTATTCTATTGTCGTGCAGGAGTACTTTTGTAGGAATAGTTTTTGTCCTAAATGTCTAAGTCCTTTACCTGGTTGGAGATGGGACACAACTCCAACGCCACGTTGTTCTTCCTGGCTATCTCCTTGGCCAGCGGGTGATGAGCCATGGCGAAGCCGTGGCCGATGCGCGTGGTGTTGAACAGAAGGGCATCAAGGATGTTCCCATCCACTTCCGTGCCTTCATCGTCTGGGAGCATTTAAACACAGAGTGTTGAACAGAAGGGCATCAAGGATGTGGCCATGACATCACTCACACCACATACTCAGTCATTCAATCATTGTCTGTGCTAATTCTGTCTCTCCTCCCCACTCAGACTGGCATACGTGCAGCAGATTCCCCTAATTGTCCTCTGCTGCAGCCCTCTGCTATAAAAGCCAGCCAGCTCAGTGTCATGGCAGACACAGACCCAGCAACATATCAGTCCCACACTATGCCGATACTTGTTTTCAGTTAATCTTAATTGTCTCCACCAGGCCGAAGGCATGTGGGGAGAGTATGTTTTGCACTCCGTCCGTCCGTTTGTGTGTCCGTCCGTCCGTCCGTGTGTCCGTTAGTAGCTAATCTCGGCCACCGTTAACCCGGTCGATGGCAAATTTTGCACACACACTCCCTGGATGCCAACGATGAATCTCTGCCCCAAACTTTCCAGAACGGCCTGTTATAGCGCCACCAGGAGGCCGCTTTGTGCAAAACAAGTTTTTGCACAGTACACCTACAGATTTTGTCCAAACATCACGCAAATTGGTACACAGTCTCTCTAGAGCCATTCAACGAAACCGGTCTTTCAGATTTCTCAGACTCCATCCTGATTGGTTAAGATTGGCTTCCAAAGTTCACAGGAGTGCTCAGTTTCAAACAAAATGCTGCAAATCATGAACACATTGCGTGATTTCCGTGAAATTGTGCACCCACATTCCCACTAGGCCGAGGACGAAATGCCACATGAACAATTTCAACTCAGCCTCAAGGTGGCGCTATAACTGGCCAAAAAGTGTTTTTACTTCTAACTTCACGGATCTGTGGATAACTTTGTATGCCAACTCCCCTACATTCCTATCCTGGTGGAGACCTGTGCCCAGAAGGGCACTTTTTCTAGTTTAGTTTAGTTTGGCCTGGAGATGACCGGCAGTTATAGTTTTCGTTGTATTATTTAGTTGGTTGTAAGTTAGGGGAGGGGGGAAACAGCTTCGACGTCCCTACAGGGGGTGGCCTGGGGCCCCCCTCATTCTCCTGTTTTGGCCGGCATCTCCAGGTACCTGACATTGAACCGTACTTTGTTTTATATTGTTTGTTGATTTGTTGAAGTGGTTAATAAAAACGTTAAACTTGGGATTTTGTGATGTCCTTCCTTTATGTTGGGGTCTCCAATTCGAGCCACTTGTTGTACTTGCATACTTTGTTTGGAGACCGCAACATTCCCATCCACTTCCGTGCCTTCATCGTCTAGAAGCATTTCAACACAGCGTACTCCACATTCAAGCAACAGCAGCCAACAGTAGCGTTTTGTATGTTATGCTTCATATCCTGTACTATTTCCAGTGCCGTCATTACATTATTAGCCCCATACCTCGCTACTGAGAGGATGGAGGCACATGGCTAACATCATTATCTTTTTAAACTAGTTACTGGCCACTTGTGTTCCGCTAACAATTCTGTGCATTCTTCTCGATAAGCTGAACAGAGCATTCATTGCACAGGGTGTCCGTGGTAAAGTTCCTGCACCACCGTAGAGATTAGACTGGAGTTTGGTGCCTCAGACGAACACATCAATGGTTAGGCGAGTTCAGAGTGGATGTGCTTCCGGTGAGACGCTTCACCACCACGGGAAAAGCAGTGGCTGTTGACTATTATGTGCATTAGATCAACAAGTAAGGGTTGGCAGAGGGCGGACGTCGAAAAATGAACATACCTGTCTCCCCAGCATGAAAAAAGTAAGGCAGCCTAACACCAATCTGGGCTGGTAGCGACAGTGCGTCCTTGAAATACCAGATGTTTTTCTCACCATCTTCTCTGCCGACCTACAAAGTACAATGAAACCATAATCACACAATCGTCAATTTAAATGGTCATGACAACTCTTTTGTTCCTTCGCCCGGCTTTCCGTGTTTCTGCAAAACACCAAAACATTGAAGACAAAAGTGAGGACTGAAAAGTGAAGACGCAATTTGTGATTGGCCGGAAATACATTTGTGATGATTTGATTGGCTGAACACGGAATGTGATGTATATGATAGGATGATGCATCAGCATGGTGATAAGAGCGTCCCCTCACTTCACACAAGTGTGATTTATTTTGAATGAGATTCAGGATATGATGGAAACATTAAAGACCAGCCGTCGAGGTGTGAGGTGAGGACTATTCCACGACACTCAACAAATTACTAAATGAACGTTTTTAACCAGCAGTTGAACGTGTGAAGGCATATTTACTGTAGAGGCCCTTTGCAGCTGAACGTGTGAAGGCATATTTACTGTAGAGGCCCTTTACAGTTTAACGTGTGAAGGCATATTTACTGTAGAGGCCCTTTACAAACAAGCTGCCAGAGACGAAAGTCCTCCGTTACACTTCCCTGTCTGTGACCTTTCTCGCTGACCTGCTGATTTACTTTGGCATTACTGATACTATACCTGGATGATTATTCTCTCTTCCACACATTATTATTATTATTCTCTCTTCCACACACACGATGTCATATTGTGTCTCTCTCATTGTGTAATGAGAGACAGACGATGTCATATTGTGTCTCTCATTGTGTAATGAGAGACAGAGACAGACGATGTCATATTGTGTCTCATTTTGTAATGAGAGACAGAGACAGACGATGTCATATTGTGTCTCATTTTGTAATGAGAGACAGAGACAGACGATGTCATATTGTGTCTCTCATTGTGTAATGAGAGACAGAGACAGACGATGTCATATTGTGTCTCTCATTGTGTAATGAGAGAGACACAGAGAGACATCGACATCGACATCGATCGACATCGACCGACATGGGGCGACAATATTTCCATTACTGTTACGATAATACCCAGTTAGTTAAATAAATAAAATACAAAAAAATGCATTTCAAAGTAAAGAATAATAATCGGATGATGACTATAGCATAAAATGAGCATTCAAAAAGGTCTTCTGAAAGTCACCAGAAAATAAATTCAACATTACAACAGACTTCTTCTATGGGTCCCTTCTAACCAAAAGAATAGGTTGTCAGCTTCTACCAAAACAAAGCATCAGATTCAGATGCAGAAATAGCATCAAAGCAAATATGCACAACACAGTGAAGAAATTGTCTCATATTATTGTTATATTAGCCTGACCTAAGCAGAGACATTTCTGGCCTAGATGGGAGGGTCGCGTCTCAGAAAAGCGCGCACCCTGATTGGATCTCATCGATCTGTCCGTCAGCCCCGGCCCCTCCTCTCCCCCCTAGTGCAGCGCTACGTCACATCATTTAGAGCGACGCCTACGCGGAAGGGTTGTCTCCCACTTTTAGACTGGTTCAGCCCACGGCTTTTTCCAGGCTTTCATCTTTCGCGCAGACGAAATGAAAGCCTGGGTATCGAGGCTATTGTTATATAAGCCTAAACCAAATAACCTGCACTGAAGAGCTACTTTTTGCAGCTATTTTCTATTTTTTATGTCCCTTCAGTTTCTTTAAAACAGCTTTAAAAGTTTGTATTCTTAAGTTATGACCCAGGGGGGGATTTCCCTTTTGGCCTAGCGATAGATGTTTGAAGCGGGTTATATCCAGGTGCGTGAACATCCATCTTTCAGCAGCTCTGAGCTGAGGCGTATGTAATTAATAAGCAACGTGGACGAAGACTTGTGGTGTAATGCAATTTTCTCATTTTCAGGGCGGCAGTTACCAGGTCAAATCCTACCACCACGTCTGGGAAATCTCTCTGCATTTGAATGGCCTCCTTCACGGCCGATGTGATGTCAGACAGCGTCAGCGCCCTACAAGTGGAACACAAGAGACCATATTATTATGGAGGATATAAGAACACAAGAGACCATTGTATTATGGTGGATATAAGAACACAAGAGACCATTGTATTATGGTGGATATAAGAACACAAGAGACCATATTATTATGATGGATATAAGATCACAAGAGACCATTGTATTATGGTGGATATAAGAACACAAGAGACCATATTATTATGATGGATATAAGAACACAAGAGACCATTGTATTATGGTGGATATAAGAACACAAGAGACCATTGTATTATGGTGGATATAAGATCACAAGAGACCATATTATTATGGTGGATATAAGATCACAAGAGACCATTGTATTATGGTGGATATAAGAATACAAGAGACCATATTATTATGATGGATATAAGATCACAAGAGACCATTGTATTATGGAGGATATAAGAACACAAGAGACCATATTATTATGATGGATATAAGAACACAAGAGACCATTGTATTATGGTGGATATAAGAACACAAGAGACCATTGTATTATGGTGGATATAAGATCACAAGAGACCATTGTATTATGGTGGATATAAGATCACAAGAGACCATTGTATTATGGTGGATATAAGAATACAAGAGACCATATTATTATGATGGATATAAGATCACAAGAGACCATTGTATTATGGAGGATATAAGAACACAAGAGACCATTGTATTATGGTGGATATAAGATCACAAGAGACCATATTATTATGGTGGATATAAGAACACAAGAGACCATTGTATTATGGTGGATATAAGATCACAAGAGACCATTGTATTATGGTGGATATAAGCCTGTATTATGTGTTGTATTATGGTGGATATAAGACCATTGTATTATGGTGGATATAAGACCATTGTATTATGGTGGATTTAAGACCATTGTATTATGGTGGATATAAGCCAGTACCAAGTCGGTGCCAACTTCTTGATGAGCACTTTGCGTACAACGACAGTTGCTTTTTAAATGTGCGTCATAAATAAACTTGATTTGATTTGATCTGATTTGATTCTTTACAACCCTAAAGAAAACCTGTTTAAAATGAACCAGTTTCAAGAGCTCTCCCTAGTTTGTGCCATGTCATTACACTGGTAGACATGGATTAAAGTTCTCAGTCATGTGAGTTCCATAGAAGCCAGCATGTCTTCTATGGAGGCATGTTGCCTAGTTCCATAGAAGCCAGCATGTCTTCTATGGAGGCATGTTGCCTAGTTCCATAGAAGCCAGCATGTCTTCTATGGAGGCATGTTGCCTAGTTCCATAGAAGCCAGCATGTCTTCTATGGAGGCATGTTGCCTAGTTCCATAGAAGCCAGCATGTCTTCTATGGAGGCATGTTGCCTAGTTCCATAGAAGCCAGCATGTCTTCTATGGAGGCATGTTGCCTAGCGAAAAAGGCCAATCTACAAGTTCTCAATGCATCTTCAGATAGGCTATTTTATGTAATTATTTAACACAAGATTAGAGCATTTGAAGGTCAAACTAGCATCGTTTCTATAAAACCCCAAATGGTCTCGGAAAGCAACGGTTAAAGCCTCAGTCTGTGATATCTCCACCAGCTGGTTGGCAGCATGTAGAACCAGTACTGTACAGTAGGCCTACATACAGTATGCAGTACAGTATAGTGCTCTCTGGTTGGCAGCATGTAGAACAGCAGCAACAATATTATAATAAAACATAATAATTTCACATATTAATTATGGACATTATTTAGAAAACAGTCGTGATATTTTATTTCCGCTTTAATCCTTGAGTAGGTGAAGTTTGTGCGTGCGCTCACGTGCGCACGCACAAAATGAAAACGGTTTAATTGCATTTACAGTAACAGGCTTCAGATAATGAATAAAGAGGTGTCTCCGAGTAATCCCATGGATGATGACTGGAACAGCACACTGCTGCTAATTTGCCAAATCAAATGCCATTTCCCCACAAAGATCACTCCACATATCCATAAAGGTGCAGTAACCTGAATTGTATTCTCTTAATGGAACAGTGGAGCTCAGCCTGTAACGAGGCTCAAACCCAGACAGGTATTATGAGTAAGATTACAATATGATATGTTCTACAACAGGTCGTTAAGAGGAAGCAATCTGATGGGTTGAAACGGCCTTCTAGCCGTGGATCAAACCGACACCATTCACCACCTGGCCCTGGGCCTAATCACATTGAATAAATCACTCCGCACCTCGTAGCCTTTACTAGCCTAGTCCTACTAGAGGGGAATTCAAACACCCCGTTCAGAAATGGATTATAGTTTCACAACGCGTCGCGACGAGTTGTAAGCCAGCTTGTACATCAGTTATTTGGGTAACGCGACACGGTCATACGACGACGCATAGTATCTCCCCGGGCCGGCTTTGACAGCTAAGCTGAGTTGATCAGACGGAGCCTCAGAGCGCAGCTACTTGAATCAACAGGGACTATTTTATGTCTACTTCAGTGACATTTGTGGTCGTAGTGACTACATCTGTCATTAAAACAATATATTTCTTTCAGCGATTTTGTTAGTTTTAAGGGTGACTGTTGTAGAATTGCAATATTACACTCGAGGGTGTTGTTTAACGTGATTATTGCCACTTCAGTGATGCTTGCAGAACTCGACTTTGTCTCGTTCCTGACCGCATCCCTGTCGTGGCAATAATCACGTTGAACAACACCCTCTCGTGTAATATTGCTTAAATATAATATAATTGCCTGATTGACCTGAGATCAGATTCTAAAAATGTCTGTTTGAAAAAGACCGTTTTCTGAAAAAGCTGTGTTTCTGTGTCAGTCGTTCTTTGATTTTTCAAAAATAGCAGACAAGCGCGCTATGAGCTTGTAGATCTGCTATTTTTCAATAGCTAAAGCATAACTTAATGCCAACGCCAAAAGGGGTTCCCGCCCCAGAATGGGATATATCACACGAGAGAATAAATTCAATGCTGATATTCCACAACATTGAACTAAAAACCATACCTGTGAGCATTTAACTCAAAACCATACCTGTGAGCATTTAACTCAAAACCATACCTGTGAGCATTGAACTAAAAACCATACCTGTGAGCATTTAACTAAAAACCATACCTGTGAGCATTTACAGTAACTAAAAACCATACCTGTGAGCATTTACAGTAACTAAAAACCATACCTGTGAGCATTTAACTAAAAACCATACCTGTGAGCATTTACAGTAACTAAAAACCATACCTGTGAGCATTTAACTAAAAACCATACCTGTGAGCATTGAACTAAAAACCATACCTGTGAGCATTTACAGTAACTAAAAACCATACCTGTGAGCATTGAACTAAAAACCATACCTGTGAGCATTTGTAACTAAAAACCATACCTGTGAGCATTGAACTAAAAACCATACCTGTGAGCATTTAACTAAAAACCATACCTGTGAGCATTTAACTAAAAACCATACCTGTGAGCATTGAACTAAAAACCATACCTGTGAGCATTTAACTAAAAACCATACCTGTGAGCATTTAACTAAAAACCATACCTGTGAGCATTTAACTAAAAACCATACCTGTGAGCATTTAACTCAAAACCATACCTGTGAGCATTTAACTAAAAACCATACCTGTGAGCATTTAACTCAAAACCATACCTGTGAGCATTTAACTCAAAACCATACCTGTGAGCATTTAACTAAAAACCATACCTGTGAGCAGCCATGATGATTCGAGCTCCAAGGAAGTCTGGGTGGTCCCTGACGAACTGCTGTGTGACTTGTTGAAACATGTTGAGAGTGAACACCTTGTCATGGATGGTGCCGTCCAGCTCATACGTCTACAGAGGAGAACAGAGTGAACACCTTGTCATGGATGGTGCCGTCCAGCTCATACGTCTACAGAGGAGAACAGCTGCTTGACTCTACATCAAATATACATCCATCGCCACCACTAGGGGGCGCAAAAGAGGCCCTGACCGCCAGTTTCTATACATTTTTAATTTTAATTTTATTCTAAAACGTTGCCCAACGTTATACACATTTTAAAAAGGCGTTAATGGCGTTGTTGGCAGTCTGGGAGATCATAAAAAATAAGTTAATTAAGTCCTCGGCAGACATTGAGTTTTAAACCTACATCAAATCTACATCAAACCTACATCAAATCTACATGATTAAACCTACTTCAAATCTACATCAAATCTACATTAAACCTACATCAAATCTACATCAAATCTACATCAAACCTACATCAAATCTACATCAAACCTACATCAAATCTACATCAAACCTACATGATTAAACCTACTTCAAATCTACATCAAACCTACATCAAATCTACATCAAATCTACATCAAATCTACATGATTAAACCTACTTCAAATCTACATCAAACCTACATCAAATCTACATCAAATCTACATCAAACCTACATCAAATCTACATCAAACCTACATCAAATCTACATCAAATCTACATCAAATCTACATCAAACCTACATCAAATCTACATCACATCTACATCAAATCTACATCAAATCTACATCAAATCTACATCAAACCTACATCAAATCTACATCAAATCTACATCAAATCTACATGATTAAACCTACTTCAAATCTACATCAAACCTACATGATTAAACCTACTTCAAATCTACATCAAATCTACATTAAACCTACATTAAACCTACATCAAACCTACATCAAATCTACATCAAACCTACATCAAATCTACATCAAACCTACATCAAATCTACATTAAACCTACTTCAAATCTACATCAAACCTACATCAAATCTACATTAAACCTACTTCAAATCTACATCAAATCTACATCAAATCTACATCAAATCTACATTAAACCTACTTGAAATCTACATCAAATCTACATTAAACCTACTTCAAATCTACATCAAATCTACATCAAATCTACATCAAATCTACATGATTAAACCTACTTCAAATCTACATCAAATCTACATTAAACCTACTTCAAATCTACATCAAATCTACATGATTAAACCTACTTCAAATCTACATGATTAAACCTACTTCAAATCTACATGATTAAACCTACTTCAAACCTACATCAAATCTACATCAAACCTACATCAAATCTACATTAAACCTACTTCAAATCTACATCAAATCTACATTAAACCTACTTGAAATCTACATCAAATCTACATTAAACCTACTTCAAATCTACATCAAATCTACATTAAACCTACTTGAAATCTACATCAAATCTACATTAAACCTACTTCAAATCTACATCAAATCTACATCAAATCTACATCAAATCTACATTAAACCTACATTAAACCTACTTCAAATCTACATCAAATCTACATCAAATCTACATGATTAAACCTACTTCAAATCTACATCAAATCTACATTAAACCTACTTCAAATCTACATCAAATCTACATGATTAAACCTACTTCAAATCTACATCAAATCTACATTAAACCTACTTCAAATCTACATCAAATCTACATTAAACCTACATTAAACCTACATCAAATCTACATTAAACCTACTTCAAATCTACATCAAATCTACATCAAATCTACAACAAACCTACATCAAATCTACATCAAACCTACTTCATATCTACATCAAATCTACATCACATCTACATCAAATCTACATCAAATCTACATCAAATCTACATCAAACCTACATCAAATCTACATCAAATCTACATCAAATCTACATGATTAAACCTACTTCAAATCTACATCAAACCTACATGATTAAACCTACTTCAAATCTACATCAAATCTACATTAAACCTACATTAAACCTACATCAAACCTACATCAAATCTACATCAAACCTACATCAAATCTACATTAAACCTACTTCAAATCTACATCAAACCTACATCAAATCTACATTAAACCTACTTCAAATCTACATCAAATCTACATCAAATCTACATCAAATCTACATTAAACCTACTTGAAATCTACATCAAATCTACATTAAACCTACTTCAAATCTACATCAAATCTACATCAAATCTACATCAAATCTACATGATTAAACCTACTTCAAATCTACATCAAATCTACATTAAACCTACTTCAAATCTACATCAAATCTACATGATTAAACCTACTTCAAATCTACATGATTAAACCTACTTCAAATCTACATGATTAAACCTACTTCAAACCTACATCAAATCTACATCAAACCTACATCAAATCTACATTAAACCTACTTCAAATCTACATCAAATCTACATTAAACCTACTTGAAATCTACATCAAATCTACATTAAACCTACTTCAAATCTACATCAAATCTACATTAAACCTACTTGAAATCTACATCAAATCTACATTAAACCTACTTCAAATCTACATCAAATCTACATCAAATCTACATCAAATCTACATTAAACCTACATTAAACCTACTTCAAATCTACATCAAATCTACATCAAATCTACATGATTAAACCTACTTCAAATCTACATCAAATCTACATTAAACCTACTTCAAATCTACATCAAATCTACATGATTAAACCTACTTCAAATCTACATCAAATCTACATTAAACCTACTTCAAATCTACATCAAATCTACATTAAACCTACATCAAATCTACATCAAATCTACAACAAACCTACATCAAATCTACATTAAACCTACTTCATATCTACAGTAACACTGGGTTGTGAAAACCAACCAAACGCTATTTTCGTACTCGGAAATAGTGGCTGCACCACTCAAACTAAACTAAACCTAAACTACTACTTTGAAATGTAAAAGAGACACACACACACACACACACACACACACACACACACACACACACACACACACACACACACACACAGTATGATATACAGATTACAGAAGGTAAAAGGGTTGAACACAGACCCTGGAGACGCCGCTCCGGAGCTCCAGGTACATGATGTTGTCGTCGTGCAGTTCCTCCAGGCCTTTGTAGAGGTAGTCCTTCAGCACGGGAGCGTGGGCGATGAGGCCCGCTGCCACCATGAAGGCCTTCTCGAACTTCTCCCACACAACGTCCTGGCTCGGATAGGCCACGTCCGGCTCCTCCGTGAAGAGCGTGAGGTTCCTGATCAAACTGAACGATCGGACATCAATCAAACCCTTTATTCTACAACAGGTCGTTAACCCATTCTGACCTGAGATCAGATTCATACGAGGTTTCCACTGGACACACACTGGTCTGACGAACCCATTCTGATCTGAGATCAGATTATAAAAATGTCAGTCTTTTTCGATTTTATTCAAAAATAGCAGACCTACAAGCTCGTATCGCGCCACTCGGTGGCGCGATATGAGCTTGTAGATCTGCTATTTTTAAATAGCTAAAGCATAACATGATGCTGACACCAAAATGGGTGCCCAGTCAGAATGGGTTAAAGGAGAATTCCATGCTAGAAGGCTTTCTTACCTTTCTTTGTAGTCGTTACGTCCCCCACCAAAGAGGTCCAGGTGTTATTTTGTGCAAAAGCTCCTTATTGGCTATTTCCCCTACCATAAGCCCTAAATGAATTGCATTGAATTGAATGGGAATTGAATGGGGCTATGGGGTGTTGTGCTAATTTGCTTATTTCCATCGCTCAAAATTATAATTATTTTGTATATATCCTCTCTTCATAATGTAAATAATATCCCAAGCGGCACAGTTTACTACTTATTCCGATGGAAATAAGCGAATTAGCACAACACCCCATAGCCCCATTCAATTCCCATTCAATTCAATGTAATTCATTGAGCGCTTATGGTAGGGGAAATAGCCAATAAGGAGCTTTTGCACAAAAAAACACCTGGACCTCTTTGGTGGGGACGTAACAACTACAAAGAAAGGTAAGAAAGCATTCTAGCATGGAATTCTCCTTTAAGAGGAAGCAATCTGATTGGTTGAAACAGCCTTCTAGCCGTTGATCAAACCAGCACTGTTCACCACCTATAATCAAAACAAAGAATTCAGCTGCTCTGTTCTCCCAGAGCGCTATAGCAAACTGGGTGGCTAGGCTAGCTAGTTTCTTTGGACATTTGTGGTCGTAGTGACTACATCTGTCATTAAACAAATATATATTTTTCAGCGATTCTCTTTGTTTTAACCCATTCTGACCGGGCACCCATTTTGGTGTCAGCATCATGTTATGCTTTATCTATTGAAAAATAGCAGATCTACAAGCATATTGTGCCACCGAGTGGCGCGATACGAGCTTGTAGGTCTGCCATTTTTGAAAAATCGAAGAACGACTGACATTTTTAGAATCTGACCTCGGGTCAGAATGGGTTCATCAGACCAGTGTGTGTCCAGTGGAAAACCTCGTATGAATCTGATCTCAGGTCAGAATGGGTTACGGGTAACTGTTGTAGAATAGCAATATTACACTTGAGGGTGTGGTTTAACATGATTATTGCCACTTCAGGGATGCTTGCGGAACTCGACTACGTCCCGTTCCTGACCGCATCACTGTCGTGGCAATAATCACGTTAAACAACACCCTCTGGTGTAATATTGCTTAATTATCCCACTGAGGCCAGATGAATCAGTGGTTCTCTCAAACCTTTTTCGTGCCAACTAAGAACCTCCAAATTGAAATTTGGACCACTATCGTTAAAAAAAAAGGTTTCGTGAGCTTGGAGACCAGCTTAATGAGACCAATCGGTTTAGTATACAAAAATCTATGTCGATTCGATATTAATAAAAGATATTATTTTCGATTATTTGTACAATACAAACATCATATTAACCCATTTTGACCTGGGGAACGATTTCTAAATCCTGACAGTTTTCTTGAAAAAAGCGATGTTTTTATATGTCAGTCGTTCTCAAAACACTTTCATGTCACTTTTCACGATTCTTCAAAAACAGCAGACCTACAAGCTCGTGAGCTTGTAGATCTGCTATTTTTCAATAGCTAAATTATAACAATGTTTAAAACACCAAAAGGGGTTCCCGCCCCAAAATGGGTTAATGAGACCAATCGGTTTAGTATACAAAAACCTATCGAAACATGTGGATTCGATATTATAAAAGATATTATTTTAGATTATTTGTACAATACAAACATCATATTAATCCATTTTGACCTGGGGAACGATTTCTAAATCCTGACAGTTTTCTTGAAAAAAGCTATGTTTTTATATGTCAGTCGTTCTCAAAACACTTTCATGTCACTTTTCACGATTCTTCAAAAATAGCAGATATACAATTTTTCAATAGAGGGATGGGCAACTTTGACGATGGCGAGGGCCAATATATTTCCACACTGACTCCAGAGAGCCACGTTGCATATTACCGTCATAGCAAAAATAGCCCATCTACAAGCTCAAAACGCGTCGCAATGCGACGCCTTTTGAGCTTGCTATTTTTGCAAATCTTAAAAATTTTTGTGCTATTTTTTAATTGGAATTCAGAAAATTTACATTTTGTATGTAATTTCAATGCCTTTAATTACTTGTGTTGAGCATTGAGCTACTAATTTAGACTTAATTTAGACTTAGAATTAATTAAAGCGGGTCATGTTTGTATGTTTTGGAACAGCTGAAATCAATAATATATCAGTGTTATGACATTAACCTGAGGGCTGCATTAAGTGAAGGTGAGGGCCGCATGTGGCCCCAGGCCGGGCCGCCAGTTGGCCACCCCTGAGCTAAAGCATAACATAATGCTATAACATCAAAAAGGGGTTCCCGGCCCCAAAAAAAGGAGTTAAAAAAATAGTTTCACTCAACCCGTCGTCGAAGTCCGAAGGGTCGTCCAGTTTGGCTCTCAAGGCGGCGAGCAGCTGCCAGCGCAGGCAGTCCCATCGGGGGAAGGGCTGCCGGCTGGAGAACAGGAAGCGCACGGAGCGGTCCCACGTGATGCAGATGTAACAGTGAGGTCGGTACGTCACGTTCTGCACCAGCCAATCCACGCTGACCAGGGAGGACGTGTGGATGTGGAGGACGCCACCTGTGTCACGCCCCAAAAGCAACACAATGACATCTCAGTGAGTGGGGAGGGGACACATAAGACTGCATAAAACAATATGGACAAAGCGTTCGCCGGGTCTGATATGGACGTAAAATGAAGCCTGTTCAGTCCTTGCATTGTAAATCGCCATCTTTCTAGATCCGTTTTGGCCCAGCTGGCCCATTGGCTGGCCCAGACAACGAGGCGGGACTTCCCCCCCTTCTTCTTAGTTGGTTTTTATTTTGACTCGAACGGGGGGGGGGGGGGGGGGGGGGGGGTGGCTCCCGTTCATAGACTGTAACGGTAGCCACGCCCCTCAGAACATACGCGACTTTATGGTCATTTTTTAAATAAATGGGACCATAATTTTCCAAAAAGAATATTATGACATGAGAAATGAGACTTTAAACTAGTGACTGGAAGCAGAAAGTATTCATGACCATGTTTATTAAGGTAATACAGTCTAGGTGAAGTTGGGCCCAAATACATGGACTTCTATGGGGCTATGGGTTTTTTTGGGCCCAATGACAGCGCCACAACAGGCCATTATATGAACTTTCAGGAAATCGGGATTTCCTTAGTGGCTTCACAAAATATCTGTCTGACTGCCCCCCTGGTTAAATATCTGTCTGACTGCCCCCCTGGTTAAATATCTGTCTGACTGCCCCCCCTGGTTAAATATCTGTCTGACTGCCCCCCTGGTTAAATATCTGTCTGACTGCCCCCCTGGTTAAATATCTGTCTGACTGCCCCCCTGGTTAAATATCTGTCTGACTGCCCCCCTGGTTAAATATCTGTCTGACTGCCCCCCTGGTTAAATATCTGTCTGACTGCCCCCCCTGGTTAAATATCTGTCTGACTGCCCCCCCTGGGTAAATATCTGTCTGACTGCCCCCCTGGTTAAATATCTGTCTGACTGCCCCCCTGGTTAAATATCTGTCTGACTGCCCCCCTGGTTAAATATCTGTCTGACTGCCCCCCTGGTTAAATATCTGTCTGACTGCCCCCCTGGTTAAATATCTGTCTGACTGCCCCCCTGGTTAAATATCTGTCTGACTGCCCCCCTGGTTAAATATCTGTCTGACTGCCCCCCTGGGAGGGGGACACAATGACATCTCAGAGCAGGGGGTGCGACACGGACACCGTTCATCAAACTAATCAATAGAATCAAATATAAAGATGTAATTAATTACACCGTATACGGCTCGGTTGAATGCTCAATTCTGATTGGTCAGTCGCCAGAGTTCAGCGGTGTGTTATTTAACCAATATTACACGAGGGGGTGTGGTTTAACGTGGTTATTGCCACGACAGGGATGCGGTCAGGAACGAGACGAAGTCGAGTTCCGCAAGCTGTGTCCAACATGACGGCCATGGAAACACTATTTACAGCTAAACATTGCTCTCGATAATGATTTTGAAAACATTTTAAGTGAGAAATAGTCTAGACGATGCAGATGATTTTATTTGATCAACTCATTTCCTAGTTTTCCCGACTGTGCTGCAGCTGAGCTGGGCAGACGGCCAACGCCACACTTATGGAATACTTTCATTTCCGTAAGCAAGGAAATCATTCAGACCTCCACCAGGCTGAAGGCATGGGGAGAGTATGTTTTATTGTCTCCACCAGGCTGAAGGCATGGGGAGAGTATGTTTTATTGTCTCCACCAGGCTGAAGGCATGGGGAGAGTATGTTTTATTGTCTCCACCAGGCTGAAGGCATGGGGAGAGTATGTTTTATTGTCTCCACCAGGCTGAAGGCATGGGGAGAGAGTATGTTTTATTGTCTCCACCAGGCTGAAGGCATGGGGAGAGTATGTTTTATTGTCTCCACCAGGCTGAAGGCATGGGGAGAGAGTATGTTTTATTGTCTCCACCAGGCTGAAGGCATGGGGAGAGAGTATGTTTTATTGTCTCAACCAGGCTGAAGGCATGGGGAGAGTATGTTTTATTGTCTCCACCAGGCTGAAGGCATGGGGAGAGAGTATGTTTTATTGTCTCAACCAGGCTGAAGGCATGGGGAGAGTATGTTTT
The DNA here is from genome assembly GCF_964188405.1 of Protomyctophum parallelum. Classification (NCBI taxonomy): domain Eukaryota; kingdom Metazoa; phylum Chordata; class Actinopteri; order Myctophiformes; family Myctophidae; genus Protomyctophum; species Protomyctophum parallelum. The sequence continues at coordinate 32,782,846 of NC_139714.1, forward strand.
ATTGTCTCCACCAGGCTGAAGGCATGGGGAGAGAGTATGTTTTATTGTCTCCACCAGGCTGAAGGCATGGGGAGAGTATGTTTTATTGTCTCCACCAGGCTGAAGGCATGGGGAGAGTATGTTTTATTGTCTCCACCAGGCTGAAGGCATGGGGAGAGTATGTTTTATTGTCTCCACCAGGCCGAAGGCATGGGGAGAGTATGTTTTATTGTCTCCACCAGGCTGAAGGCATGGGGAGAGTATGTTTTATTGTCTCCACCAGGCCGAAGGCATGGGGAGAGAGTATGTTTTATTGTCTCCACCAGGCTGAAGGCATGGGGAGAGAGTATGTTTTATTGTCTCCACCAGGCCGAAGGCATGGTGAGAGTATGTTTTATTGTCTCCACCAGGCCGAAGGCATGGTGAGAGTATGTTTTATTGTCTCCACCAGGCTGAAGGCATGGGGAGAGTATGTTTTATTGTCTCCACCAGGCTGAAGGCATGGGGAGAGTATGTTTTATTGTCTCCACCAGGCCGAAGGCATGGGGAGAGTATGTTTTATTGTCTCCACCAGGCCGAAGGCATGGGGAGAGTATGTTTTATTGTCTCCACCAGGCTGAAGGCATGGGGAGAGTATGTTTTATTGTCTCCACCAGGCCGAAGGCATGGGGAGAGAGTATGTTTTATTGTCTCCACCAGGCTGAAGGCATGGGGAGAGAGTATGTTTTATTGTCTCCACCAGGCTGAAGGCATGGGGAGAGTATGTTTTATTGTCTCCACCAAGCTGAAGGCATGGGGAGAGAGTATGTTTTATTGTCTCCACCGAAAGAAGTACAGACATATTTATTAGAGGACTATTTAATCAGACCAGTGTGTGTGTCCAGTGGGAACCTCGTATGAATCTGATCTCAGGTCAGAATGGGTTAAAAAAAAGGTTTTAAAAAAAGGTTAAAAAACTAGAAATCCAAAGTCAAAAGAATCACCTTTGGGCATCTTCTGCAGCAGCTTGAAGATGGGACTCCTCTGGATGAGAGGCCGGGCCTTGAAGAAGTGCATGGCCGGAGGGAACTGAGCGGCCGCCATCTCCTGCTTCTTCAAGCGGTGGAGGTGAGCGTCCAGCCGCCGCTCCGCCGCCGTCAGCCTGACGGCGCCCCCCACCTGCCGGGAGGCCTCCTGGCGCATCAGCACCTCCCTCTGGCCCGGGTCGGGCATCCCCGTGGTCACCATGACGATGGTCGCGGCGCACACCAGCGCCAGGTAGATCACCCACCTGCAGTGGCGTGCACAGACATTTAGACTAGAGGGGCAAGGCAGGTGCTCAAGTGGAGAAAAAAAAAGGGCACCTTGTGCAGCACATTTTGGGGCGGGAACCCATTTTGGTGCTTTAGCTATTGAAAAATAGCAGATCTACAAGCTCGCTACGAGCTTGTAGATCTGCTATTTATTTATTTTTATCGAAGAACCACTGACATAGAAACATAGCTTTAGATTGTGGGGGCCTAAATAATATAGTAGAAGCGTTTTTGATCAAGATTTGATCAATGTCACCGCATGGTCCACACACTACAAATTAAGAAGAAAAGGTTTTTTTTTTTTTTTTTTTTTTTTTTAGAGCACATTGCCAAAAAGGGCAGGGGGTGCTCTAGCACCCCCTAGTGCAGGGGTCGGCAACCGGCGGCTCTAGAGCCGCATGCGGCTCTTGAGCACTCCCCTGGTGGCTCTCTGTAGCATTACAAATAAATCGATGAAAATGTATAAAGTTTATTTTTTCACATTTTTATTTTTCATTTATGGTTTCTGTAGGAGGCAAAACGTGACAGAAACATTCTTAAGTTTCCCAAATTTGTAAAAATGTGTAGAATAAATATTAAGTTTCAATAATGTCAACTAAAATTCGCGTCATAGCATGCGACGCATGCTGCGCGCCAGACACTATTATAAACAAACCGGTGGGTGTGTGAGGCTGGTGCCTGCTACGCTATGGCTTCTACAGGGAGAAAAAGAAAGATAGCAGACGAAAACAGAGGATTTAACAATTCGTGGACAGACGCTTATGCCTTCACAGCCAATGCAGATGGATTTCCTGTATGCTTGATCTGCAGTAGCCCATGACGCAACAGCAGCCTGTTTTCGCAATCGCAGTCCAAACGTGTATATAAACATTCCGATTTCAAATATAAGGTCCTCGCCACATGTGCCACGGGGGTTAGGAATTTGCTGGTACAGTGATTAGCATTGCTGCATCCCGCGTTGTTTAATAAAAAGCATTTTTATCCGAGCGCCCCGGCTACTTTTCTCAAACGGGGTTGGGAAATCCACAGTTGCACACCGGTTGGGGGCGCGTAGTTGAAAGCCAATGGCAAAATAACAGCTCGGATAAAAATGCTTTTTATTAAACAACGCGGGATGCAGCAATGCTAATCGCTGTACCAGCAACATTTTAACACCAGTGGCACACGTGGCGAGTACTTTATATTTGGAATCTGAATGTTTATGTACACGTTTACAATGTAAATGTAGCGATTGCGTAAAACAGGCTGCAGTTGCCATGACGCACCATGGCTAAATCTGCAGTGACAAACTTATCAAACAATAAATAAAACGTGGCAAGCCGTTCAGATGGTGACTACAGTATATGAAGGAGTCATATAGACGTTGAAGGAGTCATATAGACGTATTATCTCCCGTGTTGCAACGAAACTATAGCAGCAGCCAGCATGAGTGGTGGAGTAAGCTGCGATCCACTTCTTAAAAGTTCGTTTGCTGACTTTGCTCCCTTCTGCTTTCTTCAGCAGTTCTGCGACTGCAACAGCCCTCTTTCTCTCATTCATGCAAACTTAGCATGCTTTCCCTGGAAATGTCTTTCAACGTTACTTTTTTATTGTTTGATAGTTTGTCACTGCAGATTAATAAGCATACAGGCAAATACCGATATTGTAAACCTCCCAAAACACGACACACTTGTGTGGAAAACATGGAATGCTCTTCCAGACAATTACGGAAGCGCACTCGCCTATATTAGTTTGCATTGCACAGTGCGCTCAGTGCGCTATTTCCGAACGTGCCCGTAATGAAAGTTAAACCATAGCGCACTTTTTATTTTGATAGATAGGCTAATATCCACTTGCAGCCCTTTTGTCTTCATTATATAAGCATTTTAAGGCTTACATTTTTGCGGCTCCAGATAGATTTTGAATTATTTTTTTTGGTCGAAAATGGCTCATTCAACATCTTGGGTTGCCGACCCCTGCCCTAGTGTCTATCTGTGCACGCCACTGCCCACCTGAATGGCACCAGAGCCTGGTCCCTCCTCGCCGAGATGCAAATCACCATGTCCTCGTCTTCCACAGGAGGGCGCCGTTCTTAGGTTCCTCCTTCAACATTTAATAGACTGTTCAAAGTGAACCAGTTTGCTGTAGTTGGCACTGTGAGGAAACAAAGAATGGGCCTAAGAACAGAGAGACGAGACTGTGAGTTTCTATACATAATCAAACAAACATCGAACAAAACTAAATAAGACACACAGCTTCATATTTTTGTGAGAATCTAACAAATGATTAAGTTCAACACTCAACAATCTTCCAAAAACCATGAAATCTAGTTTACGGTGCCAAACAAACTATTTATGTGTTCACATGAGTGTTAAATAGCTTTATCTTCCCATATAGTAATCACTGATAGTGTTTGCTCATGGGTCTCCCCATAAATAGAAAATACAGTTCTATGTACATGATTAGGATCCATTCAGGAGAGAGAACTACAGCATAAGGACGTGAATATGAAATTATATGATAAAGCTGATAAATGGGTTCCCTTTCCTCCATTAGATTAAATTGGAACGCCTGCAAATGCGTTTTCAGTTAATTAATATCACCATCATCACTATAACCACTGAAGGAAAAAGCATTCGAACGTTGAAATCACAGCGTGGGCGATATATATACTTACTGTGGCAAAGCTCTGACCCGATGCTGGAGCGATGTGGCTCCCCACAAAAGTTGTCAAACTCCCAGAACAGAAAGCCAACGTAAAAGCCTCCCTACAGAGCATGAAAGGATCAGCTGCTCGCTGGCATTTGGACCGTATTCCACACATATGCAGCTCTCCAGTCCAAACCCCACCCTGCTAACACTGTTCCAGCCTGAGCCTTGTTGTAACCTCTCTCCTCGTCTCCACCAGCTAACCTAATCAGTGGCGGAAAGTACTAGATTTACTCAAGTACTATAGGAGTATCAAGTATCAAGTATCTAAATTTGTATTTAGATACTCCACGACATCTCCACAAATATTGTACTTTTTACTCCACTACACTTAATCGAAAACTTAGAGCAATTAAGTTACTAGTTGCATATTTGTACATACGTTAACCACTTACTATGTAAGCCCGATTTTATGGTTTGGCGAATCAATAATAGCAGGCTCAGAATGTGACGCTTGGAGATCAGCTATTTTGGAGAAAAAAAAGGTTTTGAGGAATCAATAAAGTGAGATGGGACATTCTTCCATTAATTATTTTAGTGCCTTTACTTGATACTGTGACTACATATTGATGGAAATACTTTTGTACTTTTACTCCAGTAAATCCTTTTACTGAACATAATGTTCCCAGTCAAATATTTGGAGCCAGCGGATAATTGTATCTCTTTCCTGCGAGATACCATGTGATGAAATAATTAGGGAAGCATGAATGACCACTGTTGCCAAACAAATGAAGGCACTATAAGTTGCACATATCCTCGTGCAACCTCCACAGCAGTGAACAATGCGGAAGGCAAAAAAAAATAAGGAAAAATAAATGAACTGTGAAATGAGCAGTTTATACTTTATTATGTTACTGTATAACATCTTCACAACACGTTCTCAGAGAGGGACGTTCAAAAAAAAAAGAACAAACTGAAGAACCGTACACATAATCTAATTTTGCATTTGGAACCCTTTATACACACATACTGAAACACACCCCTTTGGAATGATAACATTACACACGCTTCTTGACATTAGAAGAATAATAAAAATAATAATAATAATACAATAGATGTAACATCAATAAATTATGTTGATTATCAGTATGGTCTGCAGTCATAAATAATACTTCATTTCTGTGTGATTTGTTGGAGCATATACAGTCGCTAGTAATGAAGACAGCGCTGCATGCGTGTTCTCATGTGTAGCGCAGAGGTTGATGAAAAGAAATTAAAAATAAAAATGCATTAGATAAGTGACTCTTATTTGTCAAGACTAATGTAATCACAGCCTAAAAATAATCAAACATCCTGGAAATGTTCCCGACCAAACAGTGTAAACTGAAACCCTTATATGGGAGCAGCACCCGAGTCAACCAGAAAGTTTACAACTGTGCAAAAAAATACCTCCTATTAATTGCATTTGTGTACAATTCAGTTGCAACAATCATCCTGTCCCCCTTTGTACTGCACACACACACAGCAACATACAGCACAATACCACACAAAAAACGACAACGTCTCGTCTCTTCGGTTTGTTTTTTAAAGATGGAAGAAGTGCACTGGAATTTCCGTTTCACAGACAAAGAATGGGATCTTTCACGAGGGACGACAAAATCATTAAAAAAAAAAAAAAAAAACTTCAAAGGAGGACACATTTTCCCTACGACGAGGCCTCAGTCCATGAACTTGCGGTTCTGATTGGCACCGAACAGCGCCACTCGGATCTCAGGCATCATCTGAGTACAGAAGTTAATGAAGGGAATTAGAGACATGAGCCTTTTATTAGCATCACATTGTCTTAACCCGTTCTGACCCGAGATCAGATTCATACGAGGTTTCCACTGGACACACACTGGTCTGATTAACAACATTCTAACCCCGAGATCAGATTCTAAAAATTCATTAGTCGTTCTTCGATTTTTCTAAAATAGCAGACCTACAAGCTCGTAGCGCGCCACTCGGTGGCGCGATATGAGCTTGTAGATCTGCTATTTTTCAATAGCTAAAGCATAACATGATGCCAACACCAAAATGGGTTCCCGTTCAGAATGGGTTAAATTAAACAGCAAACATCAAACTGTCATTCACGCTGTCTGAACTACGAGCGGAGACTAACCCGTCGTCATAGAACTTGACCCATAATATCAGTATAAATTATTTTTAACCACGTTCAACCCGACAACCTTATTTTGGGTATGTATGACAGATCAACAATTTAAATTAAAAAAATCATATCGGCGAGTATGCAAGTCTATGCTAATCCGATTTGTCACATGATATGTCATATATATATATTTAGAGCTTACTGCACCCCGCTGTATACAGCCCCCTTATGGGTGAATTATAAAAAAGAGAGTCTGCGCAAGCTAAAGGTGGCTTATAACGATGCTCTCAGGATTCTCCTGAAGAAGCCTAGGGGTGGCGGTGCTAGTCAGCTCTTCTGCGACTCTGGTCTAACCACCTTCCAGGCTCTCTTAAGAAACCTCATGTTCAGCTTTAAAAGCAGACTTGATGGCTCACTTAATAATGTGATTAAGGTGTTGACTAATCCTAGGTTTAGCACTGTTAGATACCGCTCCCTGATGTGGAAACATTGGTACGAGTGCCTCTTATAGATTTTCTTATTTTTTTACAAGAGAGTTTTTAGAGTTTTATGAACCAATGTATTTATTTGTAACTGTTTTGTATGTTTTTTAATTGTTGTTTGTCTTCTACTGGCTACGGCTGTCAATAAAGTTTCATTCATTCATTCATTCATAATAGTACTATATTTTTGATTGCTTCAGTTGATGTTCAGCACTACTGTTTTATACTCTTCTTACAATGAACTTTATTATTTTACTAACTTGTAGCTATACACATTGTTTTAAGCTAGTAGGGAATCAGAATAGTTATTGGCAAGGAGAAATAATATCGGTACATCTCTAGAGATCTACCATGGGTTAAAGTATCTGTACAGCTGGGATTAACAAATCTACCATGGGTAGATTTATATGGTTAATACTAATGCTAAGCGCTAAGCTAACGAACCCCGAGCCTACACGAACACTAGTAGTCTGTTTTTTTATTTTCCCCCGCGACTTCACGGGTGGCGCATTGGGATTGTGATGAGACACGAGACAGCAGTGTGCATTCTGTTGTGACTGTATATTATTAACCCATTCTGACCGGGCACCCATTTTGGTGTTGGCATCATGTTATGCTTTAGCTATTGAAAAATAGCAGATCTACAAGCTCATATCGCGCCACCGAGTGGCGCGATACGAGCTTGTAGGTCTGCTATTTTTTGAAAAATCGAAGAACGACTGACATTTTTAGAATCTGATCTCAGGTCAGAATGGGTTAATCAGACCAGTGTGTGTCCGGCGGAAACCTCGTATGAATCTGATCTCAGGTCAGAATGGGTTAAACTGCATGGGTCTGGACTCCGGAGCGTAAACAACATGTAGGCTACAGTACAGTAGCCTCCCTGGCTCCCTCTGTGGTATCGGATTGGTGCGGGGCGTACTTGCCGATTCCGATATGACCAAATAAGGGCATATCGGAGGGCATTCCGTATTGGTATCGGTATCGGGACATGCCTAGTTAATACCATAACCCTAACCATGTCTGACCAGGCATTGTGGTCAGGCGCAGCGGAGGAGGAGGGTTGCAAACTTGGCTATAGTGCATTTTTGGGCACCGACATTCTTACCAGAGCTGTTGATAATCACAACAAAACTGTCCCACATTTTTCCTCCGAGGTGGAAAGCCTGGTGACGCGAGGTTAGTCCCACATTGCTTGTTGCTTTGCATTTCACCTCGCTCGCTGAAGGGGGCCGCCATGATTGCATTAATATAGCCGTGTGTGTGTGTGTGTGTGTGTGTGTGTGTGTGTGTGTGTGTGTGTGTGTGTGTGTGTGCAAGCGAAAGAGAGAGCGCTCACGCTCATGTCGAGGTGCATGACGAGACCCAGCCCTCGTTGACTCTGTTCAACAGACAATATGGACTTTAGAATGTAATAATTACAAGGCACGCATGTCTATTTTTGAAACCTACTTTTAAAGTTGAAGGGTTTAATTTATAAATCTCGGATCCTCACGGTTATTTCTGCATTTCAGATGTTCCCCGAGACGAGTTCCGCAGCTTTGAAATGGAACCGAGCCGATCCCCGACGGCACGTCAATATTCTGCACCCAATGCCATTGTAATAGCAACTATGACAATACTTACAATACTTTTATCCATGATTATAGTTATCTTCTATGAGACTGATGTTCACTATGCAGGTCTATTTACAACTCAGTCACAGGAGTTGGTAACACTTTACAATAACGACCTGTTATAAAGCATTTATAAACATTTATAATCGTTTGTAGATGAGTAATAATCATGAACAATCATTGTTGACATCCGTAAATGTTTACCTAAACATGTATAACTATGTTTAAACATCATTTATATGTTATTAGTAAGGTATTAGTAAGTAGTAAACTATTCACATAGTTATAAATGTTTAGGTAAACATTTACGGATGTCAACAAACAGTCTGTCCATGATTATTACTCATCTACAAACTGCTTATAAATGTTTATAAATGCTTTATAACAGGTCGTTATTGTAAAGTGTTACCCAGGAGTTTTATTCTATACTGAAGTTAAAGGTCAACACCATTAGCTGTGTATAGTTGGGGAGGGGGTCTCCGAGTATTGATCTGAATTTTATTAACTTTGTGTCAATTATAAAGTGTTAGAAATAACTTGTATTATTATTATTATTATGGCCAAAATAGGGAGGCTAGGTTGGTTATGCATTTCTATCAGTATCATTCATATCACATATGTGTAGTGTGTACTACACTATAGATTAAAGTACATAGTTGTTTCTTATAGATTAAGGTTTTTATGCTATGCTTTAGCTATTGAAAAATAGCAGATCTACAAGCTCATACGAGCTTGTAGGTCTGCGATTTTTGAAGAATCGTGAAAATGAGGCACAAATCTTCAGAGCGAACATTTTATTTCAGGCCTAAATGGGTTAAATACGATGCTTTGTATGGTCCCCGTTAATATTTGAAAAAGATGCATCAATATCAGTCCTCGTGATGGATTGAAGTCAGGCTATTTTCACTCTGATGGTGGATATTTGTGCAGATTACATAATCTTTCCTCTAATAGTTTAATAGTTTCTAATAGTTTCTATTTTCACTCCGATGGTGGATATTTGTGCAGATTACATAATCTTTCCTCTAATAGTTTATGTTGCTCTGAAGACATGCTGAATGTTGACCTTTTCCCCAAATTCAATTTTCCCGTTAATAAGTATTAACAAGCTTGTGACTAAATAATAACGACATTGAACTACAGTTAAAGGACAACTTTAGTTTTTTTCAACTAAGGTTCATGTTTTAGGTTGTTATTAGAGAAACTAAAAGGTGAGTGTTAATTTTCTTTCATTTGCTGCTTTCTTTCGTTTTAGGGATTTTAGCAGTTTTTGACAGGGGGGCGGGGGCATTCGAGCATGGGGCTAAATATGTATTTTTTTACAAAATATTATGGCGATTTATTTTTTTATTATTTACTATAGTCCTAATAAACCCCAAGAAATTACATCTGGCCACAAAAGATCACAGGATCTACTGAATGTGACAAACTGACATATTGAGCCTATACACACAGTATAAGCCTTCCCCCAGTAGGCTACCTTCACATTCAGTAGATCCTGTGATCTTCCGTGGCCAGATGTAATTTCCTGGGGTTTATTAAGACTATAGTAAATAATACAAAAATAAATCACCATCAAATTTGGTAAAAAAAATACATATTTAGCCCATAGAGTTATATATCTATAGAGAAGACACCCGAGTTCTCCTCCTATCCACTTGCATTAAGTTGCTCAAAAGCGCATGAGGCGGATTCACTCCTCCTTCCTGGTAGGAACAGAGTGCATTCTGGGACGGATTGCAATGGTGAGTGGGCCCAAACACATGAACGCGCTGCCGTTGAACGCGCACGAGCGTCGTCCGTCGTGAACGTGTACAATGATAGTCAACGGACAGCGCGTTCATGTGTTTGGGGCCAGGCTGCAATACCTTCATTCGGCCACTATGTCCATTTCGCCTCAAGATTTCCTCTGGGTGCCTTCTCTATTCATATATATACTCTAAGATTTAGCCCCATGCTCGAATTCCCCCCGCCCCCCTGTCAAAAACTGCTAAAATCCCCAAAACAAAAGAAAGCAGCAAATGAAAGAAAATTAACACTCACCTTTTAGTTTCTCTAACAACAACCTAAAACATGAACCTTGGTTGAAAACAACTAAAGCTGTCCTTTAACCCATTCTGACCTGAGATCAGATTCTATAAATGTCTTCTACATCCTGACAGTTTTCTGATAAAGCTATGATTCTGTGTCAGTCGTTCTTCAAATTTTCAAAAATAGCAGACCTACCCTTGTAGATCTGCTATTTTTAAATAGCTAAAGCATAACATGATGCTGACACCAAAATGGGTGCCCCGTCAGAATGGGTTAAGCACACCCAGTCCTCCTGTGTTACCTGCTGAGCCATGAGGTCCAGTCTGCTCTCCAGGGTGTTGGACACCTTGATCTTTCCATCGCCGTTGTAGATCTCAATGCCTCCGGAACTGAACACACAAACACACAGAACCACCACGTCAGTCAGTCAGTCAGTCGCATCCGCTGGAGAATTGACTTTAACCCATTCTGACCCGAGATCAGATTCTAAAAAAATGTCTTCTGCATTCCTGACAGTTTTCTGAAAAAGCTATGTTTCTCTGTCAGTGGTTCTTCGATTTTTCAAAAGTAGCAGACCTACAAGCTCGTAGCGCGCCACTCGGTGGCGCGCTATGAGCTTGTAGATCTGCTACTTTTCAATAGCTATAAAGCATAACATAATGCTAACACCAAAAGGGGTTCCCGCCCCAAAATGGGTTAACCCAGTGGTGCTAAAAACCTTTTTAATATCAAGCAGGACATCATTTTGACCAAAAAACACCTACAGTATACTCAACCCTTCACGGCAGGGGTTTTCAACCGGTGGTCCGCGGCCCCCTGGTGGTCCGCGGAGGTACTGCTGGTGGTTCCGCAGCCAGGCATTCAGAAAAGTTGTATTTTTGCCTTTTTACCTTTCTAATATATATATATAAAACTTATTTGCACTCTTTTTACTTGTTTGTGAATAATAATAATAATAATAACTTAAGTCGAATCTAACATTTAAAAAAGTCAAGTGCTCAACAAGTCAAATAAAACAATTAAAAAACAACTCACGATGTAAACATCCGGCTGTTGCTAGCACGCACAGAATTCGTCATCCTGCTCTTCCACCCAACGCATGTTGTGCTTACTGCCCAAGGCAAGCACGGTAAGACGTTGCCATAAGTTATTCATCCAATTCATAATAACACGTTTGGGAAAGTCAAATCTATTTTTGGTGCGTGACACCGTCGTACGATGATGTATACATTATATACATTAGTACACAATGAACAGTTCCCTCTGTTTGTTAGAAAGGTACTGTATAAGGCCTATAGTAAAATGTAGTGCAGGTTGTAGGTCGGTTAAAATAAAGAGATTATTAAAATAGAATAAGTATAAATAAATATATATTCTGTTTCTTAGATACTCCACTGTTACGCTAAATGCGTAAATTGTAAATTGTAACCTCACGAACACTATGGCTAATCTTATTACCTCACAGATATTATGCTTAAACTAGGGATGCACCGATCCGATACTCGTATCGGAGATCGGCGCCGATCCAGGCTAAAATTCTAGATCGGGTATCGGTGGCAAATGGGCCGATCCATTATCCGATCCGATCTGATCCGATAATTATGTGTAATTACAGTATGAAAACAACTCTACCTCCTCTGACACAGCAGTGTAGTATTGACAGTATAACATGTGGAATGCAGCCAGGCTAGCCTGCGCACACATTAACCTGGTCTAATTGTTGCACAGTTATTTAATAAATAATTCAGTGCATTTATATCTGTGTCTGTTACATTTTGTTTTACAAAGTTGGGAAAGTAATGTTTAAGTCAAGCCTTGATGTTGCCTTACACAAAATAATGATTCCAGACTCCACAGTGTCCACAGTGAGGCATACAGCTTAATAGGTTATTACGTTTCTTTGTGGGGGGTATCGGATCGGTACTCTGTATCGGCAGATACTGGACCCCCATGTATCGAAATCGGTATCGAATGCCAAAAAGCCGGATCGGTGCATCCCTAGCTTAAACCCAAAGTCAAAACCACGTGGACCTGTGGGTGAAACACCGGAGTCTCCCTCATGAGATGGTTCTTACATGTCTGGGGAGAGGTGGTTGTCCTGGTCGATGCGCACCTCCAGGTTGTTCTTCACAGAGGCCTTGTAGATGGGAATGTTCTTCTGAATGGACGCCTGATCCCAGAGCAGATGTTATAATGTTATGCAGAGGTTATAATGTTCTTCTGAATGCACGCCTGATCCCAGAGCAGATGTTATAATGTTATGCAGAGGTTATAATGTTCTTCTGAATGCACGCCTGATCCCAGAGCAGATGTTATAATGTTATGCAGAGGTTATAATGTTCTTCTGAATGCACGCCTGATCCCAGAGCAGATGTTATAATGTTATGCAGATGTTATAATGTTCTTCTGAATGGACGCCTGATCCCAGAGCAGATGTTATAATGTTATGCAGATGTTATAATGTTCTTCTGAATGGACGCCTGATCCCAGAGCAGATGTTATAATGTTATGCAGAGGTTATAATGTTCTTCTGAATGCACGCCTGATCCCAGAGCAGATGTTATAATGTTATGCAGATGTTATAATGTTCTTCTGAATGGACGCCTGATCCCAGAGCAGATGTTATAATGTTATGCAGATGTTATAATGTTCTTCTGAATGCACGCCTGATCCCAGAGCAGAGATTTATGTTGCATCAGATATGCACTACTTTGTACCAGTGTTAATTTTAGTCATATTCTTTTGAATAAATGTCCCTCCCCAAACCTCACAACACGTCTGTGAGGTGTTGTGAGGATTGTAGCTCAGCTATTTGCAGAGCATGACCCCAATGCACAGCCACAGATAAAATGTAGGTGTGATATTATCAGCACACAACACCAAGTACAAATTCGCTTGAAGAAACTGTAAATAATCTCCCCGGCGTTTGCACAGACCCCAACGTTAATTTACGCAGGGCGTTTAATATCGTTTATTTACACAGGGCGTTTAATATCGATTATTTACACAGGGCGTTTAATATCGATTATTTACACAGGGCGTTTAAAACTCTTTCAGCGCCACCTGGTGGTCACCAGTTTAGGCTCTGAGTGCCAATTCTCCCATTATAAAGAAAGAAAGAATTTGCAATTCTATTATGCATGTAATGTGCATGTCATCACCTGTATTCACCAGATTAGAGGAATTTTCAAAATATGGTTAAAAAAAAAAAAAAAAAAAAAGAATTCCCAAGGGAGAGACGTCTTGTCGTCCGTGGCACTTAAAGAGTTTATGCTAAATGGTGTCAGACCCCCAGTAGCTACTATTTGGGGAAAATACGTCGTCGTCGACAAACATTTAAGCTTTATATTATATAGAACATATATATATATATATATTATACAACACAAAGGAAGTAGTAGGAAGTGCTCAATTACCTGTACCATCTGCACATCCTGTTTACGACAGCGAATGGTCACTTTGGACTCCAGAAGCTGATAGAATCCCTGATATGAAACACAGATAGAAAGTTAAATAGACAGATAGATAGCCAGATAGATAGACAGGACTCCAGAAGCTGATAGAATCCCTGATATGAAACACAGATATATAGGAGTGAACAGAAGCTGATAGAATCCCTGATATGAAACACAGATCGATAGGAGTGCAACAGTTAATTGCATTAATGGGCTTAATAGATTAAAAAACTTAAATCGATAATCACTTTTCATTTGAAACATAATTGATTTGGGGGTGTTGATTCTGCTACCTTTCCCCCCCATTGTTTTTAAATAGTGAAAATATATGATATGACACATTGTGATCTTATATATAAATATATGATATGAAACATTGTGATCTTATATAAATATATGATTTGACACATTGTGATCTTATATAAATATATGATATGACACATTGTGATCTATATATACATATATGATATGACACATTGTGATCTTATATAAATATATGATATGACACATTGTGATCTATATATAAATATATGATATGACACATTGTGATCTATATATAAATATATGATATGACACATTGTAATCTTATATAAATATATATGACACATTGTGATCTTATATATAAATATATGATATGAAACATTGTGATCTATATATAAATATATGATATGACACATTGTGATCTTATATATAAATATATGATATGAAACATTGTGATCTATATATAAATATATGATATGACACATTGTGATCTTATATATAAATATATATGACACATTGTGATCTTATATAAATATATGATATGAAACATTGTGATCTATATATAAATATATGATATGACACATTGTAATCTTATATACAAATATATTATGACACATTGTGATCTTATATAAATATATGATATGAAACATTGTGATCTATATATAAATATATGATATGACACATTGTGATCTTATATATAAATATATATGACACATTGTGATCTTATATATAAATATATGATATGAAACATTGTGATCTATATATAAATATATGATATGACACATTGTGATCTTATATAAATATATGATATGACACATTGTAATCTTATATAAATATATGATATGAAACATTGTAATCTTATATAAATATATGATATGACACATTGTAATCTTATATAAATATATATGACACATTGTGATCTTATATAAATATATGATATGACACATTGTGATCTATATATAAATATATGATATGAAACATTGTAATCTTATATAAATATATGATATGACACATTGTAATCTTATATAAATATATATGACACATTGTGATCTTATATAAATATATGATATGACACATTGTGATCTTATATAAATATATGATATGAAACATTGTGATCTATATATAAATATATGATATGACACATTGTAATCTTATATATAAATATATATGACACATTGTGATCTTATATATAAATATATGATATGAAACATTGTGATCTATATATAAATATATGATATGACACATTGTGATCTTATATAAATATATGATATGACACATTGTAATCTTATATAAATATATGATATGAAACATTGTAATCTTATATAAATATATGATATGACACATTGTAATCTTATATAAATATATATGACACATTGTGATCTTATATAAATATATGATATGACACATTGTGATCTATATATAAATATGATATGACACATTGTGATCTATATATAAATATATGATATGAAACATTGTGATCTTATATATAAATATATGATATGATGCCATGCAAGGCACCAACTAGCACATCGGGAGCAATTAGGGGTTCAGTGTCTTGCTCAAGGACACTTCGACAGTAACTCTGGGGGAGCCCAGGTTCGAACTGGCAACCTTACGGTTACCATCCAGGCACTCTACCCCTGAGCCACCGCCGCCCCATATGGAAATATGGAAATATCCACTGAACACCTGAGATGTTGTAAATGGAGACCACAGACCTGTAAGAGCAGACCGTCCATCAGATCGGAGTACCTCGCGGGGTCCTTAGCGACATTAGAAAGCCGCTGCCGCGCTTCGTTCAACAGGTCCTGACAGGGCAAAACAAATCCATACAGATTAGAGCAGCATCAGGCCTGAAAATCATGAAAAACAAATCTGAAAAACCTCATGTTTCTGAATCAGTGGTTCTCAATATTTCATGTCAAGGACTGCAAAAATTCTATGCAATCGGCCGCCGACCCCCCATCTGAAAATATGTTTGTTCCAGAAGCAAAGATTTGATTTAACAACGTCCGCTCTGAAAGAATATATATTCAAAGATTTGCGCCACGTTCTCACGATTTTCCAAAAATAGCAGATCTACAATGAGCTTGTAGATCTGCTATTTTTTCCAACAGCCAAAGCATAACATAATGCTTAAAACACCAAAAGGGGATCCCAAACTTCCCATCCAGAATGGGTTAAGCAGCACAGCTTGTACATGTATGTATAGAGCAGTGTTTCTCAAAGGGGGGGGGGGGGGTCCAGAGACCCCAGGCAAGGGTTCAAAGGGGTCCCCAGTGACATTTGAAAGTCGGTTTAACCACGTTAACCCTGCCTACAGTACATACAGTGCATTGGCTATTGGAAATTGGCCGATCTATAAGCTTGCGACGTGTTGCTATTTTCAAACATCAACCACACAGATCTTGTATGGGGGTCCCTGGCACCAACTGTTTTCAGATAGGGGTCCTGTTTTCAGATAGGGGTCCCTGGCACCAACTGTTTTCAGATAGGGGTCCTGTTTTCAGATAGGGGTCCTGTTTTCAGATAGGGGTCCTGTTTTCAGATAGGGGTCCTGTTTTCAGATAGGGGTCCCTGGCACCAACTGTTTTCAGATAGGGGTCCTAAGGCGGCCAAATACATATTAATTTGGGAATGAAGATGTTTGAGAACGGACACAGATTGGTAAAAATAAGGTAAAACAACTTACAGAAATCATGTCATCTCGAGCCTTCAGGACCTTCAAGCGAGCCTGGTTCATCAGGTTAGACATCTGACTGAGTGGACACAGTGTTAAGAGTGAGACATCTGACTGAGTGGACACAGTGTTAAGAGTGAGACATATGACTGAGTGGACACAGTGTTAAGAGTGAGACATCTGACTGAGTGGACACAGCGTTAGGAGTGAGACATCTGACTGAGTGGACACAGTGTTAAGAGTGAGACATCTGACTGAGTGGACACAGTGTTAAGAGTGAGACATCTGACTGAGTGGACACAGTGTTAAGAGTGACTGAGGGGACACAGTGTTAAGAGTGAGAGATCTGACTGAGTGGACACAGCGTTAAGAGTGAGACATCTGACTGAGTGGACACAGTGTTAGGAGTGAGACATCTGACTGAGTGGACACAGTGTGAAGAGTGACTGAGTGGACACAGTGTGAAGAGTGACTGAGTGGACACAGTGTTAAGAGTGAGACATCTGACTGAGTGGACATAGTGTTAGGAGTGAGACATCTGACTGAGTGGACACAGCGTTAAGAGTGAGACATCTGACTGAGTGGACACAGTGTGAAGAGTGACTGAGTGGACACAGTGTGAAGAGTGACTGAGTGGACACAGTGTTAAGAGTGAGACATCTGACTGAGTGGACACAGTGTGAAGAGTGACTGAGTGGACACAGTGTGAAGAGTGACTGAGTGGACACAGTGTTAAGAGTGAGACATCTGACTGAGTGGACACAGTGTGAAGAGTGACTGAGTGGACACAGTGTGAAGAGTGACTGAGTGGACACAGTGTGAAGAGTGACTGAGTGGACACAGTGTGAAGAGTGACTGAGTGGACACAGTGTTAAGAGTGAGACATCTGACTGAGTGGACAGTTTTCCGAAAAACGCGGCCGGTGTGCAACCACCTTAAGAGTAGTAAAGATAGCTGATAGCTTTAGCTATTTTCTCTATTTTTAACAGAGATAATAGAGATTATTTAAAGTGCTTCTGTGGGGTTTATATATATTTAACCAATAGAGCTTGTGACTAAATTATAACTAGATTCAATCCATTTGGAACACAGGTTGTTGTGGAGCATGAAGAAGGATAAGGGTGACCAGACATGTGGAGCATGAAGGAAGGATAAGGGTGAACACCGACTCACATTTTCTTCTGCTGTTCGATCTGCTTCTCCTTCTTCTCATAATACTCCATGATCTTCAGTCGCTGAGTCTGAACAAGACGACCTTTCTCAATGTTGAACTCTTCTTCTGCCTGCAGGGGGAGACAAAGTCACACAAAAGATCAGCTCCAACCCTTCCCCATTTTATTACCATTTACTGTCAAGGAACCCCAGTGTGATATTGTATTACTATTTACTGTTAGCCCATTCTGAATGGGAACCCATTTTGGTTTTTCATAAATTATATTTGTACTTAGGCTGTCTGCTGTCATGAAAGTTTATAGTTAGAGAAATTCAAAGTCCAGCCGTCTGCTGTCCAGCCTCTCCCACCCCTCACTGGGGAAAAGTCTGGGAGGAAAACAGAAACGGGGCGAGTCATCTTGTTACCATTTTGAGAAGTTCTACCGCTATATACTATATACGTAGTATGCCGTGCCGGAAAAATAAGTCTGCCAACCATTACATCATTGATCACGGCATATACACAGCATAAACTTTTTCTGTGGATGGTATTGTACATGCCATACTGTATGCCACCCCATCAGAGAAATACATTTACACGAGGTGGAGAACTGGTGCTACTAGTACTGGTGCTATGTAATAATTAGCTGAATATTAGGGACATTGTTTTTTGTATCTTCACATGGACAAAAAGATACAGTAGAAGTATATGGAGTAGATTAGGGATGTCAAACTCAAATACACAGTGGGCCAAAATAAAGAAATTGGTACAAGTCGAGGGCCGGACTGTGTTTCAAAACACGGCCATTTTTGGGGAGAGGGGTAGCTGAAAGTTGACCACAAGTGATATACTTTCACTGCTGATCAATGAATAATAATAATAAAACTTTATTTATATAGCACCTTTCATGACATGAAATGCAGCTCAAAGTGCTTTACAGAGCAATGGAGAAGAAAAGAAAAGAAAAGCAAGGCATAAACATTAAAAAACAAGCAGTAATGCAATACAGTGAGGACATGAATAACAAAAAGTAAAAGATCAATTAAAAGCAAGGGTGTAGAAGTGGTTCTTGACTAGCTGTGCTTTAAAAATGTCTACAGAATGAAGAGAAGATGCTTGCGCTTGCGGGCCCTCGATACGTGACAATGAACTCGCAGTGCATTGTGGGACTTGTAGTATTATGGTGGTCCGTGCAATATACCAGAGGGCCAGTACTAAGACTAATTAAATATCATCCCGCGGGCCTGATTTGGCCCCCGGGCCTTATGAGTTTGACATATATGCAGTAGAATGTAAATACTCCTTGTTCTTCGTAGCACAAAACGTCACCACTTTTATTTATGAAAGTATTCATTACTGATTATTAATGTATTCAATTGAAGCAATAAAAAAAGAATTACCACCATTACTGGGTGGTGATAGTAAACTAGGCAACTATGAAATAAACACAAAAATAAAACCATGTTTGTTTGCATTACTATAGTGCAGTGTTTTCCAGACCAAGGACCCCCTTATCTGAGAAAGAGATGAAGCAGGGACACCCGGTACATATTGTATAAAATGTTGTTGCAGATTAGCATAGATAGCTTCATAGCTATATCTATGATCATTTGACAGCACTATCATAAGTGTATGTTGGATTCATGTTAATGTGTATTTTCCTCAAACCCTAACCTAACCATAACCGCAAGCATGGAGCAGCGCATGTTCGCCAACCATTTCTCGTCCATCCATGTTGAAATAAAAAATAGGTTTGCTTGTATTTTGGCTAAAGTTCTCCTCCAGAATAGGGATGCTAGGGTTCAAGTGGTTTATGTAAAGAAAAGGAAAAAAATATATATACAACACACACTCACACACACACCCGATCCCGACGGCCTTTACTGCATGTCACCCCCCCCCCCCCCCCCCCCCCCAACCATCTCACTCCCAAGCCTACTGTCTGTCCCTCCATAAAAAATATAAAATAAAGGCGAAAGCCACAACAACAACAAAAAACGTTGAGGTAGCACGCCAAAGGTACTGTAGTTTATAGGTGTCCCAGAGGCCCTGTTGAAGAGCCCCGCTATAGTGTGTAGTTTATAGGTGTCCCAGACGCCCTGTTGAAGAGCCCTGCTATAGTGTGTAGTTTATAGGTGTTCCAGAGGCCCTGTTGAAGAGCCCTGCTATAGTGTGTAGTTTATAGGTGTCCCAGAGGCCCTGTTGAAGAGCCCTGCTATAGTGTGTAGTTTATAGGTGTTCCAGAGGCCCTGTTGAAGAGCCCTGCTATAGTGTGTAGTTTATAGGTGTTCCAGAGGCCCTGTTGAAGAGCCCTGCTATAGTGTGTAGTTTATAGGTGTCCCAGACGCCCTGTTGAAGAGCCCTGCTATAGTGTGTAGTTTATAGGTGTCCCAGAGGCCCTGTTGAAGAGCCCTGCTATAGTGTGTAGTGTATAGGTGTCCCAGACGCCCCGTTGAAGAGCCCTGCTATAGTGTGTAGTTTATAGGTGTCCCAGACGCCCTGTTGAAGAGCCCCGCTATAGTGTGTAGTTTATAGGTGTTCCAGAGGCCCTGTTGAAGAGCCCTGCTATAGTGTGTAGTTTATAGGTGTCCCAGAGGCCCTGTTGAAGAGCCCTGCTATAGTGTGTAGTTTATAGGTGTCCCAGACGCCCCGTTGAAGAGCCCTGCTATAGTGTGTAGTTTATAGGTGTCCCAGAGGCCCTGTTGAAGAGCCCTGCTATAGTGTGTAGTTTATAGGTGTTCCAGACGCCCTGTTGAAGAGCCCTGCTATAGTGTGTAGTTTATAGGTGTCCCAGAGGCCCTGTTGAAGAGCCCTGCTATAGTGTGTAGTTTATAGGTGTCCCAGAGGCCCTGTTGAAGAGCCCTGCTATAGTGTGTAGTTTATAGGTGTCCCAGAGGCCCTGTTGAAGAGCCCTGCTATAGTGTGTAGTTTATAGGTGTCCCAGAGGCCCTGTTGAAGAGCCCTGCTATAGTGTGTAGTTTATAGGTGTCCCAGAGGCCCTGTTGAAGAGCCCTGCTATAGTGTGTAGTTTATAGGTGTCCCAGAGGCCCTGTTGAAGAGCCCTGCTATAGTGTGTAGTTTATAGGTGTCCCAGAGGCCCTGTTGAAGAGCCCTGCTATAGTGTGTAGTTTATAGGTGTCCCAGAGGCCCTGTTGAAGAGCCCTGCTATAGTGTAGTTTATAGGTGTCCCAGAGGCCCTGTTGAAGAGCCCTGCTATAGTGTGTAGTTTATAGGTGTCCCAGAGGCCCTGTTGAAGAGCCCTGCTATAGTGTGTAGTTTATAGGTGTTCCAGAGGCCCTGTTGAAGAGCCCTGCTATAGTGTGTAGTTTATAGGTGTCCCAGAGGCCCTGTTGAAGAGCCCTGCTATAGTGTGTAGTTTATAGGTGTCCCAGAGGCCCTGTTGAAGAGCCCTGCTATAGTGTGTAGTTTATAGGTGTCCCAGACGCCCTGTTGAAGAGCCCTGCTATAGTGTGGTATCACGCCAAAGGTAAAAATGCATAGCGCAGTATTTATAGAATTTATACCTTGGCATCGATCTCCTC
>NC_139714.1:32809113-32821613 GCF_964188405.1 Protomyctophum parallelum
TTTGCCTTGTTGTCTGTTCAGACTGTTCTTTGTCATGTCTGGGACCAGATCAAACGGAATCCAGTTACTTACGCTATGACTGTAGCCAATAGGATCACAGAATGCAGTGGGTTGATACTCTCAGCACAATTTGAAATCCTGAGTCAGTCATTTAACTATAACTGATGTTATATGAATCAGTGAATGAAGTCAGTGTTCATTTATATAACTGATGTTATATGAATCAGTGAATGAAGTCAGTGTTCATTTAACTATAACTGATGTTATATGAATCAGTGAATGAAGTCAGTGTTCATTTAACTATAACTGATGTTATATGAATCAGTGAATGAAGTCAGTGTTGATTTAACTATAACTGATGTTATATGAATCAGTGAATGAAGTCAGTGTTCATTTAACTATAACTGATGTTATATGAATCAGTGAATTAAGTCAGTGTTCATTTAACCATAACTGATGTTATATGAATCAGTGAATGAAGTCAGTGTTAATTTGATTTAACTATAACTGATGTTATATGAATCAGTGAATGAAGTCAGTGTTCATTTAACTATAACTGATGTTATATGAATCAGTGAATGAAGTCAGTGTTCATTTAACTATAACTGATGTTATATGAATCAGTGAATGAAGTCAGTGTTCATTTAACAATAACTGATGTTATATGAATCAGTGAATGAAGTCAGTGTTAATTTGATTTAACTATAACTGATGTTATATGAATCAGTGAATGAAGTCAGTGTTCATTTAACTATAACTGATGTTATATGAATCAGTGAATGAAGTCAGTGCTATAATCTAGTCATTTCCTTCTGGTTGAATGCGTATATATTGGGCCAATAATTGTCTCAGACACTGATCAATTATGACAAGCAGACGCTCATTGTGGCTAGACAGCATCTATGTGAGCATTTTCACCAACTGGCATATTTACAAAATACAGTACCAGGTTTAGGCTGGTTTGTACCTACTGTAGCTACTGTAGGTCTGCTGGCGTACAGGGTGTGTTTGTGTGTGTGTGTGTGTGTGTGTGTGTGTGTGTGGGGCACTCTACTTTTCCAGTAATCCTATTGTGAATGTGATACATTTGCACGGGTCAAAGCGTACAGAATAGACAAGGCTATCTATTTCCAGAGTAGTAGCGTGGTAGTATTACAGTAGTAGCGTGGTAGTATTACAGTAGTAGCGTGGTAGTATTACAGTAGTAGCGTGGTAGTATTTTCTAAGCAAGCAAAACTTTGACATGAAACTTAGGCCTTATAGACCAAAACACATCCATTCTGTTCACCAAACCAGACCAAAACACATCCATTCTGTTCACCATACCAGACCAAAATACATCCATTCTGTTCACCATACCAGACCAAAATACATCCATTCTGTTCACCAAACCAGACCAAAATACATCCATTCTGTTCACCAAACCAGACCAAAACACATCCATTCTGTTCGCCAAACCAGACCAAAACACATCCATTCTGTTCACCAAACCAGACCAAAACACATCCATTCTGTTCACCAAACCAGGACCGACTTCAGGGGCAAAGAAAGCATGAGAAGCAGAATTCTGTCCTAATATGCCAATGATTGTTAAAATGATTTCATGTCAAGGACTCCAACATTAATACCGCATGTATGGCCTCTAAACATGTATGGCCTCTGAGCATGTATGGCCTCTGAGCATCTGAAAATGTTTTGTGCCAGGGAAACCCACACAAGATTTGTGTTGTTAAAATGTTTCAAAAATATTCCACAATTCTTAAAAAATATAAATAATAATAATAATGGCAGATCTACAAGCTCACAGGACAACGCATTGGGGCACGCTGTCAACTTGTAGATCTGCTATTTTCATTCAAATAGCCGTGCAAATTGGTTTGGGATTTTGCTGGCGACCCTAGTCCTGGGGGTCCCTGGACCCCACGTTGAAAACCACAGCCTGTGTTTTTGTTTGCGCGAAACCCAGGCTTTACATTTTGACCTACCCTCACGTCATGAAACCCAGGCTTTACATTTTGACCTACCCTAAACCCAGGCTTTACATTTTGACCTACCCTCACGTCATGGTTCAAACCCAGGCTTTACATTTTGACCTACCCTCACGTCATGGTTCAAACCCAGGCTTTACATTTTGACCTACCCTCACGTCATGGTTCAAACCCAGGCTTTACATTTTGACCTACCCTCACGTCATGGTTCAAACCCAGGCTTTACATTTTGACCTACCCTCACGTCATGAAACCCAGGCTTTACATTTTGACCTACCCTCACGTCATGGTTCAAACCCAGGCTTTACATTTTGACCTACCCTCACGTCATGGTTCAAACCCAGGCTTTACATTTTGACCTACCCTCACGTCATGCCGCGCATCAAATCTCTGAAATAGCTTCCGCCCGCGTGTGGACAGATGGAGATGTATATGGTATCTAAACATAGTAAGATATGCAGGCACATGCCTATACATAGACACACAGACACGAGTGCTGCAGACGTAGAGCAAAGAGTATGAGCAACTTTTTCCGATCACGGAAATCATTAGCCGACTCATGTAAGTCCTGCAGGGAGGCCAGGGACGAATAATCAGCTATTTAATTCCCTCTTGTAAATGCTAATGTTATTTTGTCAGTCACACTCAGACATTTAACTGAGATTATGGCTCTATTTGTGAGTGTGCCAATGCGCTCTGAATGTCCGTCTGCCTGCCAGGAACTAACTGCATGCACCTCGCATTTGTGCCCTGCAGTGAAGACTCCGTCATGGAGGTTTGTAGATCCACCTGATCCGGATCCGCAGGTTGCCTGAGAAGAGATCTCACAGGTTCAGGTTTATTTGTCATGTGTATAGATACAGAGTATAAATACAATGAAAATTATTTTGCTCAGAGCACTCTCAGTCTTACATACACAGACAGGACATAAACAAACATCTATAGTGCAAGAAAAAGACAAAAAAAAACAGAAAAAAAGTGCAAGTGAAGTGACAAAACAGTGCAATACAGTTCAAGGTCAGCTGTTCAGCAGCCTGACTGCCTGCGGGTAGAAACTGTTACTGAGACGGGTGGTGGTGCGAGATTTGATGCTCTGGTAGCGTTTTTTGGAAGGGAGTGGTTTGAACAGGGTATATTTGCGGGATGGCCAGTGTCTTTCATGATGTTGTGGGCTTTTTTCATACAACGAGTGGTGTAGATGTTATGGTCAGACTGGGTCATTCTGTGCTGCCGATGATTTCAGCTGCTGTTTAGCTGCAGGGGGATAGGAGGAGCGCTAAGTGCATTTAGCGGTTTATGTCTTTCTACACCCTTTTGTCCAAATAAAATCTACACAACGCTGCACTCATGATTGGATTGCACAATTATAGAGGCTTCCTCCTCTACTCATATATATTGTTGTTTAGATGCCTATATGTAGACATCACCTGTTAAAAAACAACTTAAATATAATGTAAACAATTACAAAAAGAACTGTCGCCTCACAGTTTAGAAAGGTCCTGGGTTCGATTCCTACTAGGGACGCTGTTCTCTCCTCCGCGTCATCAGTGCCCATACCCGAGGCGGGGTTGGCGAAAGGGCCTTTCTGTGTGGAGTTTGTATGTTCTCCCCGTGTCCCCTAGGGTAGGTAGTGGTACCCTCACATGTTCTC
This sequence comes from Protomyctophum parallelum, assembly GCF_964188405.1. Classification (NCBI taxonomy): domain Eukaryota; kingdom Metazoa; phylum Chordata; class Actinopteri; order Myctophiformes; family Myctophidae; genus Protomyctophum; species Protomyctophum parallelum. The sequence continues at coordinate 32,812,753 of NC_139714.1, forward strand.
CCCGTGTCCCCTAGGGTAGGTACCCTCACATGTTGTCCCCTAGGGTAGGTACCCTCACATATTCTCCCCGTGTCCCCTAGGGTAGGTACCCTCACATGTTCTCCCCGTGTCCCCTAGGGTAGGTACCCTCACATGTTCTCCCCGTGTCCCCTAGGGTAGGTACCCTCACATGTTCTCCCCGTGTCCCCTAGGGTAGGTACCCTCACATGTTCTCCCCGTGTCCCCTAGGGTAGGTACCCTCACAAAAAACATGCAGTAATCCTGGTCTCTAAACTGCCTCCCCCTGGCCAGCCGGGGCGCCTGATGGAGGGGAAAGGAACTGGTTGGAATAACGTGTTCCTTCCACGCGTTACGTCCAACCAGGGAAACTCCCCCCTGTCAGGCGTAAAGCAGCGACACTCAAGCATGAAGGAAGCATGAGTTCAAGTCCGTTGCTCTCCCCAGGTTGGCGGAGGGTGTGTAGAGCCCAGGATCACTGATAATTGACACAGGGGTGAAACATGGGTTACAACATTGTGGGATAAAAATTATAGTTAAAAAAGAGAGACATTTTGGATAAAAGCACTCTTGTGGAAAAGTTAAAAAGCTTTTAATAGTCTACTCTAGCTGATGCATATAGCAATAATATAAAAAATACGGTCGGCAACAATGCTTTCATCAGGGTAGTCTGGCTATGCATTAGCCAAACTACTAAGGCGTTTCAGTGATCCACAACAGTGCCTTGGTCTCATCCTGGTTGTGCACTTTAGGGATTTACTGCTATGTCAAAATGGAACCAATAATATGAATAAAGGAACAGCAATATGAGTGAGCAGGAAACACTGTGTGGTTGTGAATCATTGTCACATGAGAAAACAACACAACCCCCCCTCCCCCGCCTCACTCTTACAGGGACAGCCACATTCTTTCACAAAGAGACGAAAGTATTCAAGGGTGGATATTCAGCCAACTATCTCTACAAGTAGTCAACCATTACACTTAACCCTTGTTGGGGCGGGAACCCCTTTTGGTGTTAGCATTATGTTATGCTTTATAGCTATTATAAATAGCAGATCTACAAGCTCATATCGCGCCACCGAGTGGCGCGATACGAGCTTGTAGGTCTGTTAATTTTTGAAAAATCGAAGAACGACTGACATAGAAACATAGCTTTTTCAGAAAACTGTCAGGATGTAGAAGACATTTTTAGAATCTGATCTCAGGTCAATGCACATCCAACAAGTTGCAATAGTTGCATCCTTATAATTATCTGTGACATGTATAGGAAAAGCTATATTGCATGTCATTGGCAGGCTGGAATGAATAACACCATGATAACCAGTAAAAGTCTGTCCTCTGTGTGCAGTACCCAGCGTCCACTCTGGAGGGCCAGAGCCCAGCAGCCCTGGAGGCCAGCAGGAGAGCAACAGGGGGCGACAGAGACCCCTCGTCCCTGTCTGAGGACCACCAGAGGCCTGCCGGGGGCGACAGAGACCCCTCGTCCCTGTCTGAGGACCACCAGAGGCCTGCAGGGGGCGACAGAGACCCCTCGTCCCTGTCCGAGGACCACCAGAGGCCTGCCGGGGGCGACAGAGACCCCTCGTCCCTGTCTGAGGACCACCAGAGGCCTGCAGGGGGCGACAGAGACCCCTCGTCCCTGTCCGAGGACCACCAGAGGCCTGCCGGGGGCGACAGAGACCCCTCGTCCCTGTCTGAGGACCACCAGAGGCCTGCAGCAGCAGCAGCAGCAGCATGGCTGAGCCCCGACGCCGCCAACCTGCCCCTGACCCCTGACCCGGGGCCCTGGCTCAGTGAGAGCCTGCTGGCCGAGTCCTGGTCCACCGTGGGGGACGTGGACCGCGAGGAGACCAGGAGCCTGGACGACCGCGAGGAGACCAGGAGCCTGGACGACGGCAGCGGCGACAGCAGCAGCGACGGCGCCCACAGTCCCACGGCCGGGGAGGAGGAGAGCAGCGAGAACCACTCGTCCTCCATGTCGGACATGGTCCACCTGGAGAAGGAGGAGGAGGAGGAGGAGGAGGAGCTCATGCAGGGCAGCGTGCTGAGCGTGCTGGGAGGGGACAGCGAGCTGGCCGAGCTGCAGCGAGAGGAGGAGGAGGAGCTGGACCGACGTGGCGGGGTAAGGCCCGCAGCGGAGACCGCGTCCGCGGAGTGGCCTCGCCGCCTCAGGCAGGTGGTCCCCCCGATGTCGCTGCCCATGCCCGTGCCCATGCCCGTCGTCCGGTTTGAGCCGCCCTCCAACAACCCCACGCCGGTCCAAGGGCTCACCGCCGCCGAGCTGGAGCAGCTGCTGTCCACGCAGGCGCTGCACCCACCTCCGGTCCTCAGCACCCCCCCTCCGGTCCTTCACCCCCCTCCCGTCCTCGCGGCGGGGAGCCGACAGCCTCTCGACCAATCCCTCCATCCTGTGGAAGAGGCTGCCCTGGAAGAGGCACCGTCGCAGGGCGCCGCGCCACCGGCAAAGGCCGGGCCGGAGAAGGCGGGGCCGGAGAAGGCGGGGCCGGAGAAGGCGGGGCCGGAGAAGGCGGGGCCGGAGAAGGCGGGGCCGGAGAAGGCGGGGCCGGAGAAGGCGGGGCCAGATGGCACCGGTGAGATACCCATGATGCTGTGCGGCGCTGCCGCTCTGGTGGCCGTTGTGGGAGTGGTGGCGTACGGCGCCGTGGTCTACTGCAGGAAATAGAAACCGCTAGTTGTCTCCTTTTGGACACCCTGTCGTAACCTCCCCCCCCCCCTCCCTCCCCAAACAATGTCTTGCGTTACTTACGTTACGGGGATGTTTGTTGAATTCAGATCATTTCTGCTACCTCAGCTCACACACCAGGACTCAGGGCTGTCCATCATTCTGTGCGGAGAAAGTCCTGTGATTTCAAGAATGTAAAAGAATATATATATATATATATATAATAATTCACTATTTTAAAGAACCCTGAAAATCTGAGCATTTGTTGTTGGGTTGTTGTTTTTTTGTTTTGTTTTTTTGGTGTGTTTCTCTCTTGTCATTAAATCACACATAACTAACACAATAAATGCTGTTTTATACTTAAATTACAAAATATGTCATTGTTGTCGCCTCAAAGATATGAACCCCGGTGTCTGTATTTTAAGACATTCAGAGATATACCCGACATTGCCTGGAAGAAGCGCATTTGTAAACGCTTGTAGATCTGCCTTTTTTATTCTATTTGTCGTACAATGACGTATAGTAGGCAAGGAAAGGAAAGGTACTATGTTTACCCAGGGTAACTGGACTAAGGAAAGGAAAGGTACTATGTTTACCCAGGGTAACTGGACTAAGGAAAGGAAAGGTACTATGTTTACCCAGGGTAACTGGACTAAGGAAAGGAAAGGTACCATGTTTACCCAGGGTAACTGGACTAAGGAAAGGAAAGGTACTATGTTTACCCAGAGTAACTGGACTAAGGAAAGGAAAGGTACTATGTTTACCCAGGGTAACTGGACTAAGGAAAGGAAAGGTACCATGTTTACCCAGGGTAACTGGACTAAGGAAAGGAAAGGTACTATGTTTACCCAGGGTAACTGGACTAAGCTCAAGAACTTGTTTACAGCCAGGCCCTGCTCATAGAACATTTCATGGTAGGGGTTCAATGCTTGTCCAAGGGCACTTCAGCGGTGGTAATTTTAACGTGCCGGCCCGGGGATACGAACTATAGCGACCTTCCGATATCAAGACCGCTCCGCAAACCGTTCGGCCACCGCTGCCCCAATGGTATAGTAGGCAAGGCTTGAGTGGTCAAGGATGGAGAGAGCACGAGGGAGAAGGTATATCAAGTAAAACAACTTTGCAGACAGTGTTAATTTTCCTCTATACTAAAACTGTCACGAAAAATGTTTGTCGACTACCTTTTTTCACTGATGAAAACTGAATAAGAACTATAAGCTATGATGATTAACCCTAAGACCAATTATATTGAGGGACAAATTAGTGGAGATGAGTTCTCTTAGAAGTTAAATAAAGAGAAATAATGTTATTGTTTGGTTGTGCTCAGGTGATACGCTCTGAAAATAGTGAGCTTCTAAATTGTCTATTTTCAGAATGCAACCAAGTGTAAAACATGCCATTACGACACTATCAAGGCCCGCCAAAATGTATTTTAGTTGACTAAATCAACTGACGACTACAATCTTATGGTATTTAGTCGACTAAAACTAGACTAAAACTAAAACTTTTCAGATGACTAAAAGTAAGACTTAAATGGGAATGTATCTAAAAGACTGTGACTAAAACTAAATAAAAACATTGCTGTCAAAATCAACACTAGCTGGAACACGCCAACATCTCTGTGCCAGTAATATCACACACTGTGTCATTTCTGTGAAGTCTAAAGCCTGCCACCTACTGTTCATAAAGCCACACTACACTACAGGCATTTAACAGGGTATAGTTGTACCGTCTATGAAAGTTAGTATAAAAACCAGATAGATGTGAAATGCTCCTCTCTCACAGTCACATGGGAATATACACCGATAACACGCCATAATATACACCGATAATATACACCGATAACACGCCAGTGTACAAATATAGTATATAGGAGGATACGACAGGAAGCACGCACATCTCCAGAAATACATCTGGTCAAAAATACGTACAATGAATTTTGATTAGATATAGGATACGACAGGAAGCGAATCAGTATAGTCATGTAATATAGAAACAATATATAATAATATGTTTGGTGGATTACCAAAGTGGTTAAGGCTCGACTAGCCTCGGAAACACAGACGTTTTTATTTCCAGGGAGACATTTCCAATTTGATCTTCATCAGGTCATGTGGGGTTAGGGTTAGGGTTCATCAGATCATGTGGGGTTAGGGTTATCAAATGAATCGACACGTTGTCAGAATTCTCAATAAAGAACGTCTTTCTCGTACCTAGTGAGCAGCGGGCTCGCCCCAAAACACACGCGCCCCCATTTCACACCATCACCCTGAGAGGTTATTTTATTCTTGAATATGTTTAAGGTAAGGAAAGGAAAGGTACTATGTTTACCCAGGGTAACTGGACTAAGGAAAGGAAAGGTACTATGTTAACCCAGGGTAACTGGACTAAGGAAAGGAAAGGTACTATGTTTACCCAGGGTAACTGGACTAAAGGAAAGGAAAGGTACTATGTTTACCCAGGGTAACTGGACTAAGGAAAGGAAAGGTACTATGTTTACCCAGGGTAACTGGACTAAAGGAAAGGAAAGGTACTATGTTTACCCAGGGTAACTGGACTAAGGAAAGGAAAGGTACTATGTTAACCCAGGGTAACTGGACTAAGGAAAGGAAAGGTACTATGTTTACCCAGGGTAACTGGACTAAGGAAAGGAAAGGTACTATGTTTACCCAGGGTAACTGGACTAAGGAAAGGAAAGGTACTATGTTTACCCAGGGTAACTGGACTAAGCTCAAGAACTTGTTTACAGCCAGGCCCTGCTCATAGAACATTTCATGGTAGGGGTTCAATGCCTTGCTCAAGGGCACTTCAGCGGTGGTAATTGTAACGTGCCGGTCCGGGGATACGAACTAGCGACCTTCCGATATCAAGACCGCTCCGCAAACCGTTCGGCCACCGCTGCCCTTAGCATCGTTGTCATTATAGATTTTAGCACATTGGTTGGCTATTAAAAATAGCAGATAAACAAACTCATAGCGTATCACTTTGTTTTGCGCTGCAAGCTTCAAAGCTTGTAGATATTTTGCACTTTTGGAAAATCGTGAACATTTGAGCAAATCTTTGAATACATTCTCTTTTTTTAAGCATTAAAAAAAATCTAGTTTTTGCTTCGGGGCTCCCTGGGGGGGTGCATACTGTATAATGTTGGGGGTCCCTGGGGGGGTGCATACTGTATAATGTTGGGGGTCCCTGGGGGGATGCATACTCTATGTTGGGGGTCCCTGGGGGGATGCATACTGTATGTTGGGGGTCTTGGGGGGATGCATACTGTATAATGTTGGGGGTCCGTGAACATGAAAGAGTTTGAGGACCACTACTGATATACGTTTTTCAGTCCGTCCCATTTGTTGAATGAAAGTTTTATCCGAATCCGATGCCATCATCCGGACAAAAATATATCCCACAGACAGATAACAGATTTTTATGACTCTGTGGCTTTTTTCACCAACCATTCTGTGACTGATATGATAGGCCGATGTGTGTCAGCGGCTTTGAAACTTCTTGATTTCCAGTAAATAAAGAAGTAGAGTCCAGGGCTGTGGCTACGAAGCCCGTCCCACCGGGCCTCTGCACACACTGAGCCATTGACCTGAGAAGAGGAAGGAAAGCGCTTCTTTGTTTAAAAAGATAAATAGTCCTGCACGCTCTGTTCTACAGGGCATGTACTGTAAGTAAACACCTACACACGCACGCACGCACACACACACACACACACACACACACACACACACACACACACACACACACACACACACACACACACACACACACACACACACACACACACACACACACAAACACACAGTGCAAAACATATTCTTCCCATGTGCCTTCGGCCTGGTGGAGACAATAAGGTTAGGAATAAGGTTAGGTTTAGGCATATAGTTTTACTGGGGTTAAGTTTAGGAATAAGGTTAGGTTTAGGCATATAGTTTTACTGAGGTTAAGGTTAGGAATAAGGTTAGTTTTAGTCATATAGTTTTACTGAGGTTAAGGTTAGGAATAAGGTTAGGTTTAGGCATACAGTTTTACTGAGGTTAAGGTTAGGAATAAGGTTAGTTTTAGTCATATAGTTTTACTGGGGTTAAGTTTAGGAATAAGGTTAGGTTTAGGCATACAGTTTTACTGAGGTTAAGGTTAGGAATAAGGTTAGTTTTAGTCATATAGTTTTACTGAGGTTAAGGTTAGTTTTAGTCATATAGTTTTACTGAGGTTAAGGTTAGGAATAAGGTTAGTTTTAGTCATATAGTTGTACTGAGGTTAAGGTTAGGAATAAGGTTAGTTTTAGTCATATAGTTTTACTGAGGTTAAGGTTAGGAATAAGGTTAGTTTTAGTCATATAGTTTTACTGAGGTTAAGGTTAGGAATAAGGTTAGGTTTAGGCATAGTTTTACTGAGGTTAAGGTTAGGAATAAGGTTAGTTTTAGTCATATAGTTTTACTGAGGTTAAGGTTAGGAATAAGGTTAGGTTTAACCGTTTAGATGTCGTTCACTCTTCAGGTTTAGGAATACCAGGTACAGTAACGCCGGCTGTACGCCTCTTGTGACTGCATGTGTTTTAAGGCGAGCATTCTGGTATTCAATACAACAGCATGGAACATGCATGAAATATGAAATAATTTGGCATGAATTACACACAAAAGATAATTCAAAGCATCTAAAACATGTCTTGAATGAATGAATAATTACTCAAACCATGTGCACAGGTACAGTATGTGTTTATGCACAGCAAAATCCTCGGTGATAATTGATCCATTTGTATATATATACAAAAGTAACCAAAAGTTACAAATGGTAGTATGGGAGTAGTTAACCCATTAAAACTGGGAAAGCATCCGTGTCATTTTAGCTATATATAAGATAGGGCCGGGACTAATTGTAATTAATTTAGATTAATTAACTACAGAAAAATTAATCGCGATTAACTACAGATAAATGAATCGCACCTTTTCTTTCACCGCGGAACATTTCTCACTGGGCGCTTTTCTACAGTACTGAAAACTGGAAATAATAAAAAGTCACCCCATTTTGTGTTGCCTAGAACTGGAGGTCTGACAAAAAACAGTAACAATATGAAGTAAGTACAGCTTTGTGATGTCACTGAGATGTACTTGTTACTGTTACAATTTTTTTTTCAGACCTCCAGTTCTAGGCAACACAGAATGGGGTGACTTTTTATTATTATTTCCACAACAGGTATATTAATGACAGTAAAATGTTGAAAATGAGTGGTATCCTGTAGTCACTATTCGTTGATTCACTGGGATACCAAAAAAAAAGGTTTCTCGCTGTTCTCGGGTTGAATATTGATATGCGATTAAAATGCGATTAATCTAGATTAATTAATCGCAAAGCCTCTGATTAATTAGATTTTTTTTTTAATCAAGTCCCAGCTCTAATATAAGAGTTAGTGCACATTCTGTCATTTAACACATTTAACAGTCTGATAAGCCTGCTGTTCCTCAGCCTGATAGGATCTCGTATGTATTCCGACACCACTTTGGACTTTAGAGGGGGTGGGGGTGGGGTCTTCAACTCCTCACACCTCTAGCCTCCCGGGGGGGGGGGGGGGGGGGGGGGTTGGTTTACGGGCCTCGCTCCCCCAGTGTCGTCCTTGGCGGTGTGAACGACCCTCCTCCTCCTCCTCATCGCATCGCCGTGTTCCTGTCCGTACACCTGCTGTGAAGCTATCTTATCAGTATTGTGCCGCTGTCCCTGATGGTGTTGGGTCTCATTGCTTCATGACGCCTCAGTCCATACAGGGGCTATTGGGCGTTACGGCTGGCTGTCCCATGCCAGGTCTTTCTCCATGTTCAGCCCCATGCAGGCCTCTGAAGGTGTCCACCCTCTCCAACACTGATCCACTGATGGGGAAATGGTCGGAGCTCATATCCTTCTTCCTGTTGTCCACAACAATAAAACTATAATAATATACAACTTTATTTGTATAGCACCCATTTCATGACATGAAATGCCATCGGCACATACATGAAAACATGAATGAACGTGGTAAATAAATGAATACAATAAAAGTTAAGTCAACATGCTCAGAAATCGTGAAAAACAGCATCATATACCATGACGCGTTGTGAGCTTGTAGATCGGATAGTTTTTAGAAAATAGTGCTTTACAGAGCAATTGAGAAAAAAAGCAAGGCATAAACATTAAAAAAAACAAGAGC
>NC_139714.1:32826613-32886613 GCF_964188405.1 Protomyctophum parallelum
GGGAGAGAGTATGTTTTGCGCTCAGTCTGTGTGAGGTCCGTCCCTGTGAACAGATAATCTCCGGCGCCGGTAACCCGATCGATGCCACATTCTTTGATATTACTCCTCCAGATTCTGTCCAAAAATCCCCCAAATCGTTACACACTATCTCTATCGTCATGTGCTCAACATGGATCTGTCCGATATTTCATATTCCATCCTAATTGGCTAACATTGGCTTTCAAAGGTTGCAAGATTGGCCCGTTTTGAACAAAAAGCCTCAAATCATGAACGCAGCGTGAAATTTATGTGAAATCTTTCACATACTTTCCTATTAGGCTGAGGAATTATATCCCACCATTTTCAACAGGTGGATTTTTGTGTTTGTGCAAAACACAAATCCTCCAATTGCCATCAAAGGCGTAAGAACAAATAGCACCCTTTTCACATTGGTCTATTATAGCGCCACCAGGAGGCCACAAGCTGACCTGCCCTGGTGGAGACCTGTCCTATTATAGCGCCACCAGGAGGCCTCAAGCTGACCTGCCCGGGTGAAGACCTGTCCTATTATAGCGCCACCAGGAGGCCACAACCTGACCTGCCCTGGTGGAGACCTGTCCTATTATAGCGCCACCAGGAGGCCACAACCTGACCTGCCCTGGTGGAGACCTGTCCTATTATAGCGCCACCAGGAGGCCACAGCCTGACCTGTCCTGGTGGAGACCTGTCCTATTATAGCGCCACCAGGAGGCCACAACCTGACCTGCCCTGGTGGAGACCTGTCCTATTATAGCGCCACCAGGAGGCCACAAGCTGACCTGCCCTGCCCTGGTGGAGACCTGTCCTATTATAGCGCCACCAGGAGGCCACAGCCTGACCTGTCCTGGTGGAGACCTGTCCTATTATAGCGCCACCAGGAGGCCACAAGCTGACCTGCCCTGGTGGAGACCTGTCCTATTATAGCGCCACCAGGAGGCCACAGCCTGACCTGTCCTGGTGGAGACCTGTCCTATTATAGCGCCACCAGGAGGCCACAAGCTGACCTGCCCTGCCCTGGTGGAGACCTGTCCTATTATAGCGCCACCAGGAGGCCACAGCCTGACCTGTCCTGGTGGAGACCTGTCCTATTATAGCGCCACCAGGAGGTCACAGCCTGACCTGCCCTGGTGGAGACCTGTCCTATTATAGCGCCACCAGGAGGCCACAAGCTGACCTGCCCTGGTGGAGACCTGTCCTATTATAGCGCCACCAGGAGGCCACAGCCTGACCTGTCCTGGTGGAGACCTGTCCTATTATAGCGCCACCAGGAGGCCACAACCTGACCTGCCCTGGTGGAGACCTGTCCTATTATAGCACCACCAGGAGGCCACAAGCTGACCTGCCCTGCCCTGGTGGAGACCTGTCCTATTATAGCGCCACCAGGAGGCCACAGCCTGACCTGTCCTGGTGGAGACCTGTCCTATTATAGCGCCACCAGGAGGCCACAGCCTGACCTGCCCTGGTGGAGACCTGTCCTATTATAGCGCCACCAGGAGGCCACAAGCTGACCTGCCCGGGTGAAGACCTGTGCCCCGAGGGGCACTTTTTCTACTTTATATATTTGACTACAATAACAATAATCTTACCAATCACATTCCGTCTGGCAATACCTCTTTTTCAGCCCTGCACGCACGCAGCATGCAACAGTATCTGTGCCTCCGATATAGAGTCATTGTTTCCAAAAATGATTGTATCTCTGTGTTCAACCATGACCGATGTCTTAACTAGGCCTGAAAGGGGAACTTCTGGAACGAGTCGGTTGATATTTAAAACTGATAAATGCAACTTCTCAAAAAAGCACCAGCGTTTATTTGAAGAGGGAGTCGGCGTTGTTGTTACACGGACACACGACTGGCCGTTTCACTGCATGCCGTTATCAACCATTAACGTTTATGAGCTCATCTGTCAAAAACCCATGACAGGTCTGTCCATATAGGATCAATATAAAATACATCATTAAACATTTAGACCTGAGCTCCATTCTACAAAATGTCTTCTAAATCACGACAGTTTTCTGAAACACCGGTTTCTGTATGTCAGTGGTGCTCAAACTATTTCATGTCAACGACCCCCAAAACTTATATGTATTTTACTATTTGGCATCCGACCCCAATCTGAAAATATGTTGTTCCAGGGAGGCAAAGATAATGAGTTAAAGATATTCTGAAAGAATATATATTCGCCACATTTTTCACGATTTTTCAAAAAAATAGCAGACCTAGAAGCTCGTAGCGCGCCACTCGGTGGCGACCAAACTCCGTTTGGGTTGCATTTGCGCTCTCTCAGGCATCCTGCAGTCCTACATCAGAAAAAAATAATTATGGTTTTACGGCAAACTTATTATGGACCTTGACAATTAAATGTCACCACAAATAAATGACCGCACACACGCACACGCGCGCGCACACACACACCACACAATAAAGAAATCAAATATTGTTATTAAAGGGGAATACCACTTATTTTCAACATTTTACCATGTCATTAATATACCTTAAAGGTGTTGTGTGGCCTTTCTGTGTGGAGTTTGCATGTTCTCCCCGTGTCCCCTAGGGTAGGTACCCTCACATGTTCTCCCCGTGTCCCCTAGGGTAGGTACCCTCACAAAAAACATGCAGTAATCCTGGTCTCTAAACTGCCTCCCCCTGGCCAGCCTGATGGAGGGGAAAGGAACTGGTTGGAATAACGTGTTCCTTCCACGCGCTACGTCCAACCAGGGAAACTCCCCCCCGTCAGGTGTAAAGGAGCAACTTGGACACTCAGGCATGAAGGAAGCATGAGTTAAGTCCGTTGCTCTCCCCTTGTCCCCCATATATGGGGACTAGGTTGCTCTCCCCTTGTCCCCCATATATGGGGACTAGGTTGGTGGAGGGTGTGTAGAGCCCAGGATCACATTAGATGATTGACACAGGGGTGAAGAATGGGTTACAAAATCGTGGGATAAAAAAAAAAAAAAAAAAAAAAGGTGTTGTGTGGAAACAATAAAGAAGTCCCCCCCATTCTGTGTTTCCTAGAAAAATCATTAACAAAAAAATCATTAACAATGTGAATGACATCTTGATGACATCATCAACATGGTGAATCACATCTTGATGACATCATAATGATTTTGTCCAGACCTCCAGTTCCTAGGAAACACAGAATAGGGGGAGTTTCTTTTTTAATTATTTCTACACAACAGCTCTAAGGTATATTAATGACATAGTAAAATGTTGAAAAAAGAATGAGTGGAATGCCCCTTTAATAATAATATAATAATACAATACGCTACGGCGCGCTACAGGCTTGTAGATCTGCTATTTTTGAAAAATCGAAGAGCGACTGACATAGAAGACATTTTTTAGAATCTGAACTCAGGTCAGAATGGAAAACTGTCAGGATGTAGAAAGACATTTTTAGAATCTGATCTCAGTTCAGAATGGGTTAAGCAATAACTATGATTAATTCCACAACAAAGCATTATAAAGTTAGCGGGTATAGTGTTTAATTTTCACAGTGTAGCTACAGTATACGTTAAAAACTAAAAAAAAGTATACTATACATAAATGGTAAATGGTGCATTTATATAGCGCCTTTATCCAAGGCGCTTTACAGAGATTGTGCATTACATTCACCCATTCACACACACATTCATACACCGATGGCAGCGGAAACCATGCAAGGCACCAACTAGCACATCGGGAGCAATTAGGGGTTCAGTGTCTTGCTCAAGGACACTTCGACAGTAACTCTGGGGGAGCCCACAGGGTTCGAACTGGCAACCTTACGGTGGTTACCATCCAGGCACTCTACCCCTGAGCCACCGCCGCCCCCATGAACACACAAACACGCACATACGCGCGTGCACGCGCTACACAAACAGCTCTGCAGGGCCGTGCAGATTCAAATGTGCGGTGCTTGGAAAGTATGTACACTTTATTGTAAATGTGTATTTTAGATAACTATCACACCCCCCCCCCCCCCCCTCCCTGTGGGGGGGCATGCAAATCCTGAAGGCACTCGACTATGATAATTCCTGGACTGAGTTCTGGGCAATAATAAACGGGCGTTTGTTGTCCACAGATTGTGATCTCTGCATGCATCTCTCAACACAATGTGAGAGTGGCTGATGGTCAGATCTCTATCTGGTGTCTACTGTTCTCCTCCCCCCCTCCCCCTCCCCCCCCCCCCCCCCCCCCAAAAAAAAGAGAAGTATGGAGCTGCACCGGTGACGTTGCTACGTTTCAATAATCGCAGGTACACCAGTCCATCCTCGGTTTGGAGGCGTGTATAACCGTACACGTATGGTGTATATATATAAACCTGAGCACCATATAGGTGTTGTTCAGCCGGCATCATCACTGTTCAGTGTTCCTCCATCACAGAGCTTTATGTCAGCAGAATATGGCTTCACCGGCAGGTAACCCTCAAACATATAAGTTGGTGAGTCACTAATATATATACGATCTGAACACACACACACACACACACACACACACACACACACACACACACACACACACACATCCATTTCAATTGTTTGGATTTCGGATGTCAATTCATTATTTTTCTATTCAATTATTCTTTGTTTTTGTCAAAAAGGTTCAAGCTCTATATTTTAGTAGTAATTATTATTAATAATTATTAATAATAATAATTATTTATTATTATTTATTTGTTTTCAGTATCAAGGGTCTCCCTGTGTCTCCAGCTCTTAAGAAAAGGCATTTTACGAGTTACAGTATATTTATATTTAGTTACAGTATATTTATATATAAATATCGATTTTTGTTTTTGTCTTCACTGTTTTTCCCACCCATTTTATTATTGTCCTTGTTTCATTGTTTTAGCTGTCCATGCGTATGGCCAACTATGTGCATTTGGTGAATTACATTTGTTTGTCTTGTTAGAAAATATAAAATAAATAAAAATTGATAAAAAATAATAAAAAAAAGGCATTTTCAGGTGGGTTGCCAATATCATCCAATCAGGCAAGAGAATATCAGCTTTATAATGTTCCAGTTCCAAATGCGTCTGTATGCTGTAGCAGGCTTCTCTCCTGATTGGATGAAATTGTTATCCCGACCTCATGAAAAATGCATTTTTCTGTGGGTTCATCAAAGAGCCGGAGCGATGGGGAGACCCCTGTTACTGAACACATGATCACAACATAGATCTATTTAACCTGATTCTGACCTGAGATCAGATTCATACGAGGTTTCCACTGGGGACACACACTGGTCTGATTAACCCATTCTGACCTGAGATCAGATTCTAAAAATGTCAGTCATTCTTCGATTTTTCAAAAATAGCAGACCTACAAGCTCGTAGCGCGCCACTCGGTGGCGCGATATGAGCTTGTAGATCTGCTATTTTTCAATAGCTAAAGCATGACATGATTCTAACACCAAAATGGGTTCCCGTTGAGAATGGGTACAAGGTTTCTTTGACTATGCATCCACCTCTTGGTACCACAGCACCTCAAAGGCCCTTAAAACAAGGCTCCAGACCTCCCAAAACAAACTGGTCAGGCTCCTACTTGGCCTCACCCCCCGAACCCACCTCACCCCTGCCCACTTTGACAGGCTGGGATGGCTTAGGGTCGACGACAGAGTACAGCATCTTGCAATGGGTCTGGTCCACAAGATTCGATACACCACCAAGATACCCATGTACCTGTCTAAATACTTCCTTAATGTAAACGAAGTCCACACCCACAACACCAGAGGGAGTGCAACAAACCATGTACAACCCAGATTCGGCACAAACAAGGGACTAAATTCTTTTCGCTCCTATGCCACCAAAATGTGGAACGCCCTACCAACAGTCATTAAGACATGTGAATCCCTTGACTCCTTCAAAACCGCTCTCAAAGGGCACCTACGGATGGCTGCAATTCGAAACTGGCCTCTGTAAAATCTGAATCCCCCCACCCCCCATTTTCCCTCACTGTATATTGTATCTTTTCCCTTTTTTGCTTCCCATATGATGAATTCCTGTTCTGTACTTTAGCTACATAGAAATGTCTATTTGTATGTCTCTAAATGTTTGTACGTCTTTAAATGTTTTGATGAATTGAACAATGTGGACCCTGTTGTAAACAAGTGTAATGCTTAATTGGGTCGTCCACTCACAGTTGACAGTCTTTGTATTGAGTTTGTGCTTAAAATGTACTGTAAATTCTACAAACTGTTAATAAATATTTCAATCAATCAATCAATCACTCAAAACAAACCAAAACATACATTATAATAACCGCACTTAAACCTCATTTAACTTTTTCATCAAAAGAAGAAAAGAAAAAAAACGCGATTGAAAGCAGATTATGTAGTAGATTTATATACTGTATGTTTTTAAATCAAATCTTTGCTTCTGGGAGTCCCTGTCGTTTCTATATACACTGCTATAGAAACGCGATATAGACGTTTTTGCAGAAACTGTTCATCAGAATGAGCCTCAGGCTACATTTTGAGATTTTAAAGTTTATTTTCTTAGCCCATGGAGTCCAGAGAAAGTTCCCCTTGCTTGCATGACTTTGTCTAAATATTCGATTGAAATCATCTGTTTTTTTTTCTCCATTTGAAACGTTTTGTAAATATGATTTTAGGCATAATTATATCTCCTACTCAGTCTGGCTATTTGGGCCCAATACTGTAACACCACAGGGTTCACAGGACAACGACATCAACCAGCATTTTGAGGACGCCATCGATGTGATTCAGCAACACTCGGATAACAGAGTTTGTTACGAGTACGAAACAACAGGTACATCTCTCACACCGTATAGGGTTAGGGTTACACTGTATAATATGGTTATAGGGTTAGGGTCTCACACCGTATAATATGGTTATAGCAGGGTTAGGGTCTCACACCACTCCCACGTATAGGTGAACTGTCAACATAGCGTGGATGTGACAGGCAAAGACAGAAAGAGAAAGATTATATATGGCATTTTCCTGGTATGGCATTTATCTACTTGTCTTAAAGACATTGAGATGCATTTTGCATTAAATGTGCTCTAAGAAATACAAATTGACAGACTGATTTGAAGAAGTTTAACTCTTATTATTAACTCTTTATTTATACTCGAAATTACACTAGTAGTTAAATTAATTTGCATTGTTGTCAATTAGTATGTGTAAAATGAAATATAAAAGTTACAGATAAGGAACCAAGACAAACTAAAAACAAATGTCTAAAAAACAATGAGATATTGTGGTGATCTCATCTGTTTAGTCACCATAACAGTATTGCTGAATGTCGTGTAAAATAACTGTACATTTTTACTTTACTGGAGTATTTTCAATTTGCAGTACACTTTTACTTCTACTCCACTACAATTATTTCAAAACTTTAGTTACTAGATACTTTGTAGATAAATGTGTATGAATATTATTATTACAAAACATGTATTAACCACTTTATATCCCTTTATAGCTTGGCTCTTTGAAAAAAATATTTGTAGGCTATAGTCTACATTATTTGAACACTTATGAAATGGGACATGACTGAGTACCTTTTGTTTCAAGCACAAATTTCTATTTTAGTTTTAGTCATAATAGTCTCTTGAATAGGTTTCACTTAGTTTTAGTCACATTTTAGTCACCCGGAATGTTTTAGTGTTAGCCTAGTTTCAGTCGACTAAATGTCATACGATTTTAGTCGACTACATCTACAGTTGATTTAGTCAACATGAATGTGTTTTAGTTTTAAGCATGCAACCAATTGTAAAATGACTTGATACTGGATCTCTTGTCCAGCATGCACCAGTACCTTCATTTAGTTTCCATTTAGTTTACGTCAGTGAAAAAAGGTTATAGTTTTAGTCGACGAAATCAACACAGGTGTATTTGGTCTCTAGCCCATTCTGAACGGGAACCCATTTTGGTGTTAGCATCATGTTATGCTTTAGCTATTGAAAAATAGCAGATCTACAAGCTCATAGCGCGCCACCGAGTGGCGCGCTACGAGCTTGTAGGTCTGCTATTTTTGAAAAATCGAAGAACGACTGACATTTTCAGAATCTGATCTCAGGTCAGAATGGGTTAATCAGACCAGTGTGTGTCCAGTGGAAACCTTGTATGAATCTGATCTCAGGTCAGAATGGGCGCCTCTGGGCACTCAACAGCCTGCCCTGTGTCAGATCTCCTGTGTTTGGTCTATAGACTACAGATACTACGAGCCTCTGGGCGTCCAACAGCCTGCCCTGTGTCAGATCTCCTGTGTTTGGTCTATTATAGACTACAGATATATGAGCCTCTGGGCGTCCAACAGCCTGCCCTGTGTCAGATCTCCTGTGTTTGGTCTATAGACTACAGATACTACGAGCCTCTGGGCGTCCAACAGCCTGCCCTGTGTCAGATCTCCTGTGTTTGGTCTATTATAGACTACAGATACTACGAGCCTCTGGGCGTCCAACAGCCTGCCCTGTGTCAGATCTCCTGTGTTTGGTCTATTATAGACTACAGATACTATGAGCCTCTGGGCGTCCAACAGCCTGCTCTGTGTCAGATCTCCTATGTTTGGTCTATAGACTACAGATACTACGAGCCTCTGGGCGTCCAACAGCCTGCTCTGTGTCAGATCTCCTATGTTTGGTCTATAGACTACAGATACTACGAGCCTCTGGGCATCCAACAGCCTGCTCTGTGTCAGATCTCCTATGTTTGGTCTATAGACTACAGATACTATGAGCCTCTGGGCGTCCAACAGCCTGCCCTGTGTCAGATCTCCTATGTTTGGTCTATAGACTACAGATACTATGAGCCTCTGGGCGTCCAACAGCCTGCTCTGTGTCAGATCTCCTGTGTTTGGTCTATTATAGACTACAGATACTACGAGCCTCTGGGCGTCCAACAGCCTGCCCTGTGTCAGATCTCCTGTGTTTGGTCTATTATAGACTACAGATACTACGAGCCTCTGGGCGTCCAACAGCCTGCCCTGTGTCAGATCTCCTGCTGTCTGCTCACGCACCCCTCGGACGCAGCCGCTCACCCCCCCGTCTACCAGTGGACAGATGCCGCCGTCGTGAGTGTGCACCATTTAGATTTTTAGTCATAGTTTTAGTCATAATAGTCTCTCTTCAATAGTTTTCATTAGGTTTCAGTCTCATTTTATAGTCACCTGGAATGTTTTAGTGTCGACTAATTATCATAAGATTTTAGTCGACTAAATCTGCAGTTGATTTGGTCGACTAAAATGTTTTTTTTTGGCGGGCCCTTGATGCCGTCGTAATGATTGTTTTTACGCTTGCTGTTTTTTAGCCGTTTTTTAGATCGGCTATTTTCAGCATGCAACCAAGTGTAAAATGACTTATACTGGATCTCTTGTCCACTATAGTCCCTTCCTAAAATTTTAGTCTAGTTCATATTTGTTTGTCAAAATTGTCAGTTTATTTAGTCTTTAGTCTCTAGTTTTAGTCACCATAGCTTAGTTTTCATTTAGTTTTCGTCAGTGGAAAAAGGTAGTAGACGGACATTTCTCGTCGTAGTTTTAGTCGTTCATTTAGGGTTCCCTGATGATGAAAGATGACTGGATTACCAAGTTGTTTTCTCAAGAAAAGGGATGCTATAGGCGCTGTAAGTGTATGTTTTCAACATGTTTATGTTGAAAAAAAAGAAGAAAAAATTAGCAATGCGAGAGCACACGCATGTGTGTGTGTGTGTGTCTTACCTATATCTTACTGTAAGTGTGCCTGTCCTTACCGTATATCTTATTGTAAGTGTGCCTGTCCTTACCATATATCTTATTGTAAGTGTGCCTGTCCTTACCGTATATCTTACTGTAAGTGTGCCTGTCCTTACCGTATATCTTATTGTAAGTGTGCCTGTCCTTACCGTATATCTTATTGTAAGTGTGCCTGTCCTTACCTATATCTTATTGTAAGTGTGCCTGTCCTTACCGTATATCTTATTGTAAGTGTGCCTGTCCTTACCGTATATCTTACTGTAAGTGTGCCTGTCCTTACCGTATATCTTATTGTAAGTGTGCCTGTCCTTACCGTATATCTTATTGTAAGTGTGCCTGTCCTTACCGTATATCTTACTGTAAGTGTGCCTGTCCTTACCGTATATCTTACTGTAAGTGTGCCTGTCCTTACCTATATCTTACTGTAAGTGTGCCTGTCCTTACCGTATATCTTATTGTAAGTGTGCCTGTCCTTACCTATATCTTACTGTAAGTGTGCCTGTCCTTACCGTATATCTTATTGTAAGGGTGCCTGTCCTTACCGTATATCTTACTGTAAGTGTGCCTTTCCTTACCGTATATCTTATTGTAAGTGTGCCTGTCCTTACCGTATATCTTATTGTAAGTGTGCCTGTCCTTACCGTATATCTTATTGTAAGTGTGCCTGTCCTTACCGTATATCTTACTGTAAGTGTGCCTGTCCTTACCTATATCTTATTGTAAGTGTGCCTGTCCTTACCGTATATCTTATTGTAAGTGTGCCTGTCCTTACCCTATATCTTACTGTAAGTGTGCCTGTCCTTACCTATATCTTATTGTAAGGGTGCCTGTCCTTACCGTATATCTTATTGTAAGTGTGCCTGTCCTTACCGTATATCTTACTGTAAGTGTGCCTGTCCTTACCGTATATCTTACTGTAAGTGTGCCTGTCCTTACCGTATATCTTATTGTAAGTGTGCCTGTCCTTACCGTATATCTTACTGTAAGTGTGTCTGTCCTTACCGTATATCTTACTGTAAGTGTGCCTGTCCTTACCTATATCTTATTGTAAGTGTGCCTGTCCTTACCGTATATCTTATTGTAAGTGTGTCTGTCCTTACCGTATATCTTATTGTAAGTGTGCCTGTCCTTACCGTATATCTTATTGTAAGTGTGCCTGTCCTTACCTATATCTTACTGTAAGTGTGCCTGTCCTTACCGTATATCTTACTGTAAGTGTGCCTGTCCTTACCGTATATCTTACTGTAAGTGTGCCTGTCCTTACCGTATATCTTACTGTAAGTGTGCCTGTCCTTACCGTATATCTTACTGTAAGTGTGCCTGTCCTTACCGTATATCTTATTGTAGCAGCAGGCCTGGCCTCAGGGCATTCCAGACGAGTCCTTGGGGCATCCCTCTACCTCAGAGTCGCCACAGTTCTACTCCATCCTGCCGCCCATCAGAAACGGCAAAGGTATTCACATTTACTGTAAGCCATTTCATACGTTTTAGTCCAATGTCTCTGGGCGGGAACCCCTCTTGGTGTTATAGCATTATGTCATGCTTTAGCTATTGAAAAATAGCAGATCTACAAGCTTGTAGGTCTGCTATTTTTGAAAAATCGAAGAGCGACTGACGTAGAAGACATTTTTAGAATCTGATCTCAGGTCAGAATGGAAAACTGTCAGGATGTAGAAGACATTTTTAGAATCTGATCTCAGGTCAGAATGGGTTAATCCGACCATCATGTAGACCTGTTGCAAACAACCTATAGGTTGTTCGTTTCAACCCGGGAGCTACCGTCCTCTGACTCATTAGTTGTAGCAACATAACCCACATTTATGCATTAAATGCCGCAGCGACACCGAATGGACAATTTTGAGTGTTTGTGAAAAACAGGACACAAATTCTGATTGGCCGGAATGAGATGATTGATGTTTGATGATAAGAGCGCCGCTCACTTCACATGACATTATTTTTTTTTAATAAGAATTTGAAGGTTTTCAGAATAGGTTTTAGATCAGCCGATCGGGTCTAAAGGGTTTAAGACACATGAGGCAGATTCTAAAACAACATATTATCAGTGGTTCTCTCTCTCTCTCTCTCTCTCTCATATCAATGTCAAGGACCCCGGCCCAGATTCATACGTATTTGGCCGTGGACTCCCATCTAAAAATAATTGGTTCCGGTTCTAATAGTATCTATCTAATAGTATCTATCTATCTAATAGTATCTAATAGTATCTATCTAATAGTATCTATATATCTAATAGTATCTATCTAATAGTATCTATCTAATAGTATCTATCTAATAGATCTAATATCTATCGATCTAATAGTATCTATCTAATAGTATCTATCTAATAGTATCTATATATCTAATAGTATCTATCTAATAGTATCTATCTAATAGATCTAATATCTATCGATCTAATAGTATCTATCTAATAGTATCTAATAGTATCTATCTAATAGTATCTATATATCTAATAGTATCTATCTAATAGTATCTATCTAATAGATCTAATATCTATCGATCTAATAGTATCTATCTAATAGTATCTATCTAATAGTATCTAATAGTATCTACCTGGTTAATAGGCCGTAAGAAGCTGCGTCTCTACGAGTATCACTATCTATATAACTAATAGTATCTAATAGTATCTATCTAATAGTATCTATCTGGTTAATAGGCCGTAAGAAGCTCCGTCTCTACGAGTATCTCCATGAAGCGCTCAGCGACCCCATCATGGGAGACTCCATCCAGTGGACCGACAGCAGCAGCGGAACCTTCCACTTCATCTCCAAGAACAAGGAGAAGCTGGCCGAGTCCTGGGGCCAGCGCAAGGTACACTGGGCCCCTTACTGGGCCCCTTTGGGCCCCTTACTGGGCCCCTTTGGGCCAGCGCAAGGTACACTGGGCCCCTTACTGGGCCCCTTTGGGCCCCTTACTGGGCCCCTTACTGGGCCCCTTTGGGCCAGCGCAAGGTATACTGGGCCCCTTTGCTCCGTTTACCAAGTGGTGGAAAGTATAACGATAAAGTATACATTTACTCAAGTAAGTAAGTGTTTTTTTTCAGAAAAGGATTTAGAAGACATTTGTAGAATTGGTCTTAAAACCCATTTAGGACTGAGGCCGTTCTATATAAACCCATTTAGGACTGAGGCCGTTCTATAAACCCATTTAGGACTGAGGCCGTTCTATATAAACCCATTTAGGACTGAGGCCGTTCTATAAACCCATTTAGGACTGAGGCCGTTCTATAAAAACCCATTTAGGACTGAGGCCGTTCTATAAACCCATTTAGGACTGAGGCCGTTCTATATAAACCCATTTAGGACTGAGGCCGTTCTATAAAAACCCATTTAGGACTGAGGCCGTTCTATAAAAACCCATTTAGGACTGAGGCCGTTCTATAAAACCCATTTAGGACTGAGGCCGTTCTATAAACCCATTTAGGACTGAGGCCGTTCTATAAAAACCCATTTAGGACTGAGGCCGTTCTATAAACCCATTTAGGACTGAGGCCGTTCTATATAAACCCATTTAGGACTGAGGCCGTTCTATAAAACCCATTTAGGACTGAGGCCGTTCTATAAACCCATTTAGGACTGAGGCCGTTCTATAAAAACCCATTTAGGACTGAGGCCGTTCTATATAAACCCATTTAGGACTGAGGCCGTTCTATATAAACCCATTTAGGACTGAGGCCGTTCTATTAAAAACCCATTTAGGACTGAGGCCGTTCTATAAAAACCCATTTAGGACTGAGGCCGTTCTATATAAACCCATTTAGGACTGAGGCCGTTCTATTATAAACCCATTTAGGACTGAGGCCGTTCTATAAACCCATTTAGGACTGAGGCCGTTCTATAAAACCCATTTAGGACTGAGGCCGTTCTATAAACCCATTTAGGACTGAGGCCGTTCTATATAAACCCATTTAGGACTGAGGCCGTTCTATATAAACCCATTTAGGACTGAGGCCGTTCTATATAAACCCATTTAGGACTGAGGCCGTTCTATAAAAACCCATTTAGGACTGAGGCCGTTCTATAAACCCATTTAGGACTGAGGCCGTTCTATAAAAACCATTTAGGACTGAGGCCGTTCTATAAACCCATTTAGGACTGAGGCCGTTCTATAAACCCATTTAGGACTGAGGCCGTTCTATATAAACCCATTTAGGACTGAGGCCGTTCTATAAAAACCCATTTAGGACTGAGGCCGTTCTATAAACCCATTTAGGACTGAGGCCGTTCTATAAAAACCCATTTAGGACTGAGGCCGTTCTATATAAACCCATTTAGGACTGAGGCCGTTCTATAAAACCCATTTAGGACTGAGGCCGTTCTATAAACCCATTTAGGACTGAGGCCGTTCTATAAAAACCCATTTAGGACTGAGGCCGTTCTATATAAACCCATTTAGGACTGAGGCCGTTCTATATAAACCCATTTAGGACTGAGGCCGTTCTATAAACCCATTTAGGACTGAGGCCGTTCTATATAAACCCATTTAGGACTGAGGCCGTTCTATATAAACCCATTTAGGACTGAGGCCGTTCTATAAACCCATTTAGGACTGAGGCCGTTCTATAAAAACCCATTTAGGACTGAGGCCGTTCTATATAAACCCATTTAGGACTGAGGCCGTTCTATAAACCCATTTAGGACTGAGGCCGTTCTATAAACCCATTTAGGACTGAGGCCGTTCTATAAAACCCATTTAGGACTGAGGCCGTTCTATAAACCCATTTAGGACTGAGGCCGTTCTATATAAACCCATTTAGGACTGAGGCCGTTCTATATAAACCCATTTAGGACTGAGGCCGTTCTATATAAACCCATTTAGGACTGAGGCCATTCTATAAAAACCCATTTAGGACTGAGGCCGTTCTATAAACCCATTTAGGACTGAGGCCGTTCTATAAACCCATTTAGGACTGAGGCCGTTCTATAAACCCATTTAGGACTGAGGCCGTTCTATAAAAACCCATTTAGGACTGAGGCCGTTCTATAAAAACCCATTTAGGACTGAGGCCGTTCTATATAAACCCATTTAGGACTGAGGCCGTTCTATAAACCCATTTAGGACTGAGGCCGTTCTATATAAACCCATTTAGGACTGAGGCCGTTCTATATAAACCCATTTAGGACTGAGGCCGTTCTATAAAACCCATTTAGGACTGAGGCCGTTCTATATAAACCCATTTAGGACTGAGGCCGTTCTATATAAACCCATTTAGGACTGAGGCCGTTCTATATAAACCCATTTAGGACTGAGGCCGTTCTATAAAACCCATTTAGGACTGAGGCCGTTCTATAAACCCATTTAGGACTGAGGCCGTTCTATAAACCCATTTAGGACTGAGGCCGTTCTATAAACCCATTTAGGACTGAGGCCGTTCTATAAACCCATTTAGGACTGAGGCCGTTCTATATAAACCCATTTAGGACTGAGGCCGTTCTATAAACCCATTTAGGACTGAGGCCGTTCTATAAACCCATTTAGGACTGAGGCCGTTCTATAAAAACCCATTTAGGACTGAGGCCGTTCTATATAAACCCATTTAGGACTGAGGCCGTTCTATATAAACCCATTTAGGACTGAGGCCGTTCTATGAAAACCCATTTAGGACTGAGGCCGTTCTATATAAACCCATTTAGGACTGAGGCCGTTCTATATAAACCCATTTAGGACTGAGGCCGTTCTATATAAACCCATTTAGGACTGAGGCCGTTCTATAAACCCATTTAGGACTGAGACCGTTCTATATACCCATTTAGGACTGAGGCCGTTCTATAAACCCATTTAGGACTGAGGCCGTTCTATATAAACCCATTTAGGACTGAGGCCGTTCTATAAAACCCATTTAGGACTGAGGCCGTTCTATATAAACCCATTTAGGACTGAGGCCGTTCTATATAAACCCATTTAGGACTGAGGCCGTTCTATATAAACCCATTTAGGACTGAGGCCGTTCTATAAAAACCCATTTAGGACTGAGGTCGTTCTATAAAACCCATTTAGGACTGAGGCCGTTCTATAAAAAACATTTAGGACTGAGGCCGTTCTATATAAACCCATTTAGGACTGAGGCCGTTCTATATAAAAACCATTTAGGACTGAGGCCATTCTATATAAACCCATTTAGGACTGAGGCCGTTCTATAAACCCATTTAGGACTGAGGCCGTTCTATAAAACCCATTTAGGACTGAGGCCGTTCTATAAACCCATTTAGGACTGAGGCCGTTCTATAAACCCATTTAGGACTGAGGCCGTTCTATATAAACCCATTTAGGACTGAGGCCGTTCTATAAACCCATTTAGGACTGAGGCCGTTCTATATAAACCCATTTAGGACTGAGGCCGTTCTATAAACCCATTTAGGACTGAGGCCGTTCTATAAATACTGACCTAGGTTTTCTGAAAATGTTTTTGTTGCAGCACGCACAAAATAAATAATTACAATCAATAACTTAACCCACTTCTTTGCACCTATAAACCTGTGATGATGTGACAGTTCAGCTGATCGATTCTGATTCAATTCAGCTGATTGATTCTGATTCAGCTGATTGATTCTGATTCAATTTGGCTGATTGACTCTGATTCTGATTCAATTCGGCTGATTGATTCTGATTCAGCTGATTGATTCTGATTCAATTCAGCTGATTGATTCTGATTCAGCTGATTGATTCTGATTCAGCTGATTGATTCTGATTCTGATTCAATTCAGCTGATCGATTCTGATTCAGCTGATCGATTCTGATTCAGCTGATTGATTCTGATTCTGATTCAGCTGATTGATTCCGATTCTGATTCAATTCAGCTGATTGATTCTGATTCAATTCAGCTGATCGATTCTGATTCAGCTGATCGATTCTGATTCAGCTGATCGATTCTGATTCTGATTCAGCTGATTGATTCTGATTCTGATTCAGCTGATTGATTTCCGATTCCGATTCCGATTCCCAAAGGGGAACCGCAAGACCATGACCTACCAGAAGATGGCGCGGGCGCTCCGCAACTACAGCCGCACGGGGGAGATCGTCAAGGTGCGGCGGAAGCTGACGTACCGCTTCAACCCGGCCATCCTGCAGCGGCTGGGCGGCGGGCAGGCGCCGCCCGGCAGACGGCTACAGGAGGAGCAGGTCCACCTGCACCACGGCCAGCCGGGTCACGGCCCGCCAGAACCCGCCGGCTACTACAGCTCGGTGCCACCGGCGGACTGGCACGGCTGGTACGGACATTACTCCGTCCAGGAGGACTCCTCTTACGACCTGGCCGCCTGCCTCACCTCACACAACGCCGCCACGCTGTGAACTCTCTACGGCGGGGAGGTTTCTGTAGATGAAAACAAACCCCCCCCCCCCCCCCCCCCCGAATTGTTCCACATGTGCAATACGTCGTACACAGAGTTAACCCATTCTGACCTGAGATCAGATTCTAGAAATGTTCTTCTACATCCTGACAGTTTTCTGAAAAAGCTATATGTTTCCATGTCGGTCGTTCTTCCATTTTTAAAAAAATAGCAGACCTACAAGCTCGTAGCGCGCCACTCGGTGGCGCGCTATGAGCTTGTAGATCTGCTATTTTTCCAATAGCTAAATCGTAACATAATGCTAACACCAAACGGGGTTCCCCCAAAATGGGTTAATCAACTCATAAAACCGGGAATGCATCTGTCATTTTAGATTTTAGCGTTGGCTGTTCAAAAATAGCAGATACAAGCTCACTGCTATTTGTTTTTCTAACATCTTTTAAAGTGAAATACTTGAACGTGTTATATGCAATATGCATATATTTATTGACACAATTAATCTTCTCTTCTGGGGGACCCTACCAGAAAACATTTTAAGATGGGGGTCCACAGCCAAATAAAGATCAACTTGACGGTCCTAGAAGCGTCACAGAACTTTAATTCTGCCAATGCTTTTCAATAGAGTGTTGTTTTTATTTTTCCCATCCCGTTAAAGGACCACTTCACCACTTTTCAACCTGTCTTCATATAATAGGTCCTCACTAATAATCATGAAAAATTGGCGCAATTTCTTTCTACTCGGTCTGTGTCTCATAGGAGGGGCTGTGGGCAGTTCAGAAACCGTCTTCCAGTGACATCATCGATGGGGGATACAAGCTAATAGAAACTGCAGGCTTTCTAGTCCTGAAAAGTTGCAATGCGAAAATGGAAGCCATCGTACTTCTCACGATAATTGTTTAAAAATAAATCTGCCTAATGATGATGTCACTGTTAGACAGTTTCTAAACTGCCCACAGCCCTCCTATGAGACACAGACCGAGTAGAAAGAAATCTATAAAAAATGGTGAAGTGGTCCTTTAAATTGAGTAATTCACAGAGTTACAAATGGATAGATTAACACTCACAGCTGGTATTGGACATGGTATTAAAAAAAAAAAAAATACATTTGGTACATAGTTTGTATTAAACAGTTATGTTGAATGTTTATGACAAATTATGCTCCGAGCTTCATGGAAGATGTAAATATTGAGTTGTATAGAATATAGACCAACCAGTAAAAAGCATTCCATGTAATTAGATGTAATATATTATGATTTGACTTCATTTTCAGTGCATCAATAAATGTTGTTTATTTCCATACATCTTGGCACTGTGGCGTATATACATTACAAACACAGACACTAAATCAATAATCCATAAATCTGATGAAACATCAGATTGTTCTTCACTGTAAGTGTAATGTAGGGTACAATCCATCCCTATTCTGGAGAAAACCTTTTGCCAAAGAAATAGAAGATCTATATTAATATAAGCTAACTAAGAAAACCGGTAACACTTTACAATAACGACCTGTTATAAAGCATTTATAAACATTTATAAGCAGTTTGTAGATGAGTAATAATCATGAACAGACTGTTTGTTGACATCCGTAAATGTTTACCTAAACATTTATAACTATGTGAATAGTTTACTACTTACTAATACCTTACTAATAACATATAAATGATGTTTAAACTTAGTTATACATGTTTAGGTAAACATTTACGGATGTCAACAATGATTGTTCATGATTATTACTCATCTACAAACGATTATAAATGTTTATAAATGCTTTATAACAGGTCGTTATTGTAAAGTGTTACCAGAAAATCTATAGTTGGCCAAGAGATTTTGTGTAGAGGGGAAAAAGGAGGGTTTTATGAGGGTCTGAAAACATAGCAAATATAGCACTTTATGTAGATTTAGATAGTATTTTAAATATAGCACTTCATGTAGACTTATTTTTAAACGGACTAATAGCATGTTACGTAGACGGCACTAGAATTGCATTTCATGCACTGTAGTCATAGCACTTTATAGTAGGCTACACATGTATAATATATAATATAGTATAGTATGTATAGTTTACATAGATATACTCCACTGTTACGTTCTTAGCTTACGCATGTTTCATGATAACTACTTTTATAAATGTGATGTACTGTACATGCCATGCTTTTTGAGACTGCTTAATGTAAGTCACTCTGGATTAAGAGCGTCTGCTATACATTTAGGAGACGATGAATCACTCAGGCTCTAAATTGTAAATTGTAAATTTACCATAAAGCGATTAATCAAAAGGAGGGTACTGTACTGTACCATAGAGAATGGTCAGCGTTTTCCTCCACCATACAAATGTCACAATAGACCAAATAGTTCCAAATACAGCTCTGTTAATCTAGAGTTATGGGGTTCCATGGAATTAAAATGCTGCAAGCTATGGACAACGTGCACGCGCACACACACACACACACGCACATACACACACGCACACACACGCACACACACACACACACACACACACACAAACTACAAAAACTAAAAAATAAGGGCCAGAAAGTGTTTTTTTTTCTCCTGAAACGGGTGTCCTGTTGTAAAGCGGTTCTTATCTGGCTGAGCTGGGAGGATGTGGTCACTGGTCTTAGGGGGACTGTGTTGATATGGTGGTGGTGGGGGGCTCCGTGGGGCGCTGCTGGCTTTTATGGTTCCTGTGAGGGGGTCTCCGGGGGTTAGATAAAGTCTTCTGTGGAGAGCATGGTGGGGTTCAGAAACAGAAACAACTCAGGGTGCGTAGGTGTCTCTCTGTCTCCGTGCCTCTCTGTCTCACACTGGACTACAAGCAGACACCACCACATCAAGACATCATGACCACGGTAACGTTCATTTAGTCTGATAACATTCATTTAGTCTGATAACATTCATTTAGTCTGATAACATTCATTTAGTCTGATAACGTTCATTTAGTCTGATAACGTTCATTTAGTCTGATAACGTTCATTTAGTCTGGTAACATTCATTTAGTCTGATAACGTTCATTTAGTCTGATAACGTTCATTTAGTCTGATAACATTCATTTAGTCTGGTAACGTTCATTTAGTCTGATAAACATTCATTTAGTCTGGTAACATTCATTTAGTCTGATAAACATTCATGTCAAGTTGTCAACATTGAGACCTCATCAATTTACAATTTACAATTTAGGCATTTAGCAGACGCTCTTAATCCAGAGCGACTTACATTTAAGCAAGAACAAAAAAGCATGGGAATACATCACATAAAAGCATTTATCATGAAACATGCGTAAGCTAAGAAAGTAACAGTGGAATATCTATATAATGAAACTATACATACAATATACATATAAACTATACATATTTACTACTATGCTATACATAATGTACTATGGCGTGCTATGACTATATACAATACAACTATAGTGCTGTCTACATAACATGCTATAAGTCTGTGTCAAATGCTATCTAAGCCAACAGAAATGCTATCTAAGGGGTTAGGGTAAGTGCTATATGGGCCATTAATTTAGTCTGATAACAATCATTTAGTCTGATAACATTAATTTAGTCTGATAAACATTCATGTCAAGTTGTCAACATTGAGACCTCATCAAAGTATCTGTGAGGCAATCAGTAAGGGGGGGGGGGGGGGTTTGTTATTAACCTATTTAGACCTGAGACGATTCTACAAATGTCTTCTAAATCCTGACAGTTTTCTGAAAAACCCTATGTTTCTATGTCAGTGGTTTTCACAAGGTTAAACCCTGTGTTTCTATGTCAGTGGTTTTCACAGGGTTAAACCCTGTGTTTCTATGTCAGTGGTTCTCACAGGGTTTAAACCCTGTGTTTCTATGTCAGTGGTTCTCACAGGGTTAAACCCTGTGTTTCTATGTCAGTGGTTCTCACAGGGTTAAAACCTGTGTTTCTATGTAAGTGGTTCTCACAGGGCTAAACCCTATGTTTCTATGTCAGTGGTTCTCACAGGGTTAAACCCTGTGTTTCTATGTAAGTAGTTCTCACAGGGTTAAACACTATGTTTCTATGTCAGTGGTTCTCACAGGGTTAAAACCTATGTTTCTATGTCAGTGGTTCTCACAGGGTAAAAACCTATGTTTCTATGTCAGTGGTTCTCACAGGGTTAAACCCTGTGTTTCTATGTCAGTGGTTCTCACAGGGTTAAACCCTATGTTTCTATGTCAGTGGTTCTCACAGGGTAAAAACCTATGTTTCTATGTCAGTGGTTCTCACAGGGTTAAACCTATGTTTCTATGTCAGTGGTTCTCACAGGGCTAAACCCTATGTTTCTATGTCAGTGGTTCTTACAGGGTTAAACCCTATGTTTCTATGTCAGTGGTTCTCACAGGGCTAAACCCAATGTTTCTATGTCAGTGGTTCTCACAGGGCTAAACCCTATGTTTCTATGTCAGTGGTTCTCACAGGGTTAAACCCTATGTTTCTATGTCAGTGGTTCTCAAACATTTTCATGTCAAGGACCCCCAAAAACATTTGTAATTGGCCGTCGACCCCCATCTGCAAATATGTTGTTCCAGGGACCCCCCTCCCAGAAGCAAAGATTTTAGTTAAAAATATATTCAAAGATTTGCACCACATTTTCACGATTTTTTCAAAAATAGCAGACCTACAAGCTCGTAGCGCGCCACTCGGTGGCGCGCTATGAGCTTGTAGATCTGCTATTTTTCAATAGCTAAAGCATAACATAATGCTTAAAACACCAAAAGGGGGTTCTCCTGCCCAGAGTTTGAGTTAACTTCTTAGTAAAACGTGATTCTCTTTCCAGGAGGGCCTGTCTGATATGGAGGTGATCTTGGACTTCCTTGAGGAGCAGTATGGCGAGACCAACCGAGATGGATGCCAGAAATGTTCGTACCACCTAATATCAAATACAAGAATATCACAAATATTAATATTGTCGCTGTCGTCGGGCAGAACACAGCTCAGGATGCTTTTTGAGCTCGTATAGATCTGCTATATTTGCTATTGTTGAATATTTGAATCCCGAAAAAGTTACAATTTCGGTGTGAGGTGTCTCTCCACCCCCGCAGAATATCACACATAATAATGTACAGTTACAGGACATCATAATAATAATAATATACAGTTAGTTACAGGACAGCTCAACCATTTCAGCATCAATATCTGTATCTTTTTTATGCTCTTCCAGTCGAAGAGATCTTCATGCCCAGAGAGCAGCCTGTGATCGACCCTTATGAGCAGTACTGTATCGACTGGGAGTTCAATGTAAGTCTATCTATAACCTATAACCTATAATCTATAATCACCTACGAGCAGTACTGCAGCCACTGGGAGTTCAATGTAAGTCTATCTATAATCTATAACCTATAATCACCTACGAGCAGTACTGCAGCCACTGGGAGTTCAATGTAAGTCTATCTATAATCTATAACCTATAATCACCTACGAGCAGTACTGTAGCCGCTGGGACTTCACTGTAAGTCTATCTATAATCTATAACCTATAATCACCTACGAGCAGTACTGTAGCCGCTGGGACTTCACTGTAAGTCTATCTATAATCTATAATCTATAATCACCTACGAGCAGTACTGCAGCCACTGGGAGTTCAATGTAAGTCTATCTATAATCTATAACCTATAATCACCTACGAGCAGTACTGTAGCCACTGGGAGTTCAATGTAAGTCTATCTATAATCTATAACCTATAATCACCTATGAGCAGTACTGCAGCCACTGGGACTTCACTGTAAGTGGAACAACAATAATAACAATAACAATCATGATTAATCTGGACCGTGGTCAAATATTCAGTTCATGGTGTAAATAATACAATTAAATAGCCAATGTTTTGTGTTTACAATGTCATCAAAATGTTTGTCTTTCCATTTTCTAAAGTGAAAAGTTCTATTTTACCTGTTTTTGGATACAGAAAGATATCAAGCAAGAGATGGTCCTGCCTGTGAATGACACCTACGAGCAGTACTGTATCGACTGGGAGTTCAATGTAAGTCTATCTATAACCTATAATCACCTACGAGCAGTACTGTATCGACTGGGAGTTCACTGTAAGTCTATCTATAATCTATAATATATAATCACCTACGAGCAGTACTGCAGCCACTGGGAGTTCACTGTAAGTCTATCTATAATCTATAATCACCTATGAGCAGTACTGTATCGACTGGGAGTTCACTGTAAGTCTATCTATAATCTATAATATATAATCACCTACGAGCAGTACTGCAGCCACTGGGAGTTCACTGTAAGTCTATCTATAATCTATAATCACCTATGAGCAGTACTGCAGCCACTGGGAGTTCACTGTAAGTCTATCTATAATCTATAACCTATAATCACCTACGAGCAGTACTGCAGCCACTGGGAGTTCAATGTACGTAAGTGGAACAACAATGACAATTTTATCCATTTGATAAAAATTAAAAGTTCCATTTTACTTGTTTGGATAAAGAAAGATATCAAGCAATTTCAAGATGTCTATTTGTATTCAGATAAGTTTTATTATTTTATATAACTTTACCTCATTTTACCATGCTTTTATGCTCTAAAATAAATGTACTAAATGTAGGCCTACTGTAGATTAAATTGAGCAATTGGGGGAAAATAAGCTATTTTCAAAAGATTTTTATACATTTGAAAACTAAACTAAAAACAATACTTTTGTATACTGTACGTTGACTCAAGTACACCGAGTGGCGCGCTATGAGCTTGTAGGTCTGCTATTTTTTAAAGAATCGTGAAAAGTGACATGAAAGCGTTTGAGAACGACTGACATAATAAAAACATCGCTTTTTCAAGAGAACAGTCATGGGTGTAGAAGACATTTGCAGAATCGTTCCCAGGTCGAAATGGGTTAATAATAAATAATACAACTACAATAATAATAACACCGTCATTTGAAAACATTGTCCTTATATCAGCCACGGCTGGACGACGACGCCCCGGAGGCCTTCACGCCGCACGCTGACACAGCGTCTCCGTCTGGCCCCGTGCCAAGCTCCGTGCACGCCGCCAGGCAACCATCCAAACCTCACGCCAAAACAGCTGGTGAGTTCTTCTGCTTTTTCTCCACTATTAGGAGCTCCTGTTACCGCAGCGGCCTGCAGGAAAACAATACCACCAGAGCAAATAAGAGACCTTCCCCCCCCTTGCCCGGAAAAAAAAACACAATGGAGTGTTGTGTTGTAGTGTGACATGACTCAGTTTTACATATCTATCAGATAACCAGAACGTTTACAGATTCAGCCCCATGCAGCCACGACCTGTTTAACGCCACACTGACGAGAGAGATCTTTCTGGGAAACGTTTGAGGAAATCATTAACTCATAGTATAACCCCTCCAACCACTACGGTTGGAGGGGTTATGCAACGTGATATGACACGCTGTCATATTCCTAAACACACCTGAGCTTTATCCTCTTTCAAATCGCCCCCTAGATGTGCAGCAGACAGACGGACACACAACACAATAACCCTTCTTACAATGTCCCCCATTTCATTTAGTTTTAGTCACCTGGAATGTTTTAGTGTTAGTCTGGTTTTAGTCAATATCATGAGATTTTAATAGTCGACTAAATCTACAGTTGTGTTAAGTCTTGATGCCGTCGTAATGGCTGATGTTACACTTGCTTAAAATAGCAGATCTACACGCTCACATCGTGTCGCGTTGTGAGCGTGTGTAAATCTGCTGTTTTCAGCATGCAACCAAGTGTAAAATGACTTGTCTTTTACTTATACTGGATCTCTTGTCCACTAGTCCCTTCCTTAACATTTTAGTCTAGTTTTTAAATTGTTGACAAAATTGTAAATAATGTTTAGTCCTTCGTTTTAGTCATCATAGCTTAGTTTTCATTCAGTTCCTATTCAGATTTCGTCCGTGAAAAAAGGTAGTCGATGAACATTTCTCATCATATTATTTATTTAACCCATTTTAGGCAGGAACCCCTTTTGGTGTTAGCATTACGTTATGCTTTAGATATTTAAAAATAGCAGATCTACAAGCTCATAGCGCGCCACCGAGTGGCGTGCTAAGAGCTTGTAGGTCTGCTATTTATTTATTTTAATCGTGAAAAGTGACATGAAAGTGTTTGAGAACGACTGACATATAGAAAAACATCGCTTTTTCTTGAAAACAGTCATGGATTTAGAAGACATTTGCAGAATCGTTCCCAGGTCTAAAATGGGTTAATAGTCGACGAAATTTCAACTGATTTCAACTGACACGGTTTGCAGGAGGAGGAGGAGGAAGAGGAGGAGGAGGAAGAGGAGGAGGAGGAAGGCTGCGACTGTTCCACTTCCTGTTCGAGGTGCTGGAGGACCCCGGCATGGCCCACTGTGTCTCCTGGGTGCCGACGGCGTCTTCCGCCGATGGCGTCTTCCGCTTCTCCTCCGGGAACAAGGAGCAGGTGGCGGCGCTCTGGGGCCAGCGCAAAGGCAACAGGAGGCCCATGACCTACCAGAAGATGTCCCGCGCCCTGAGGAACTACGCCCGCTCCGGACAGATCCTCAAGGTGAAGAAGAAGCTCACCTACCAGTTCAGCGGAGACACGCTGCGCTCGCTGCGGAGCTGCAGGGCTGCGGAGCTGCGGTCGCTGCAGAGCTGAGAGGAGACACGCTGCAGTCGCTGCAGAGCTGCAGAGATGCAGAGCTGCAGAGATGCAGAGCTGCCATCACAGACATTAAGACACGCTGCAGAGCTGCAGAGCTGCAGAGCTGCAGAGCTGCCATCACAGACATTTGTAAAGTGATCATCATCATAAGCTGTATTTTAAGCTCGGAGTACAATTGAGGGGCAGGCCCTCGTTGTGCTGAACCCTTATCTGTCATTTATACATTATGGATCAATAGTGTGGACTTAGACTGTTTTATACATTATGGATCAATAGTGTGGACTTAAGACTGTTTTTCGTCTGTGGCATTACTACGGCGAAAGAAATGCAAATGCTCTCCCCTCCCCTCCCCTCCCCTCCCCTCCTCTCCCCTCCCCTCCCCCCTCCCCTCCCCTCCCCTCCCCTCCCCTCCCCTCCCCTCTCCTCTCCTCTCCTCTCCTCTCCTCTCCTCTCCTCTCCTCTCCTCTCCCCTCCCCTCCCCTCCCCTCCCCTCCCCTCTCCTCTCCAAAATGTACTTAAAAAGTAATTTCATGCAGGATGTCCCGTTTCACAGCGTTAGTGTGACGTCACAGTGACGCGTTGTTGTGAGCTTGTAGATCGGATATTTTCAAAGAGATGTTTAAATAGGGCTGAAGAGGTTCATGTATACGTATGTTGTGTAATAATACTTTGAATCTAGGAAGGAACTAGTAGTAACTAAAGTTTTCACATAATAATAACGCCGGGGGAGGTCTCAACTTTAGTCAAATGTAAGAAGGGGGTGGAAACAGCACTACTTTATGTTATAAATTATACTTTTTCTATCAGACCTTTGTGTAATTTATGTTTGGATGTTTGAAGCAATAATTTATGATGTCTCCTGTTTTGTTGTAAAATGCTGGTGTCTTTACTCTTTAGACACTTTATAACTGACTAAGTATAGTAGTTACAAGTAAGACGCGCAAACGCGGGAAGCGAACGCAGCTCGTAAATGGCAATAACAACAATTAGAATAAATTACGTACTTTTTTAAGGTTTTCTTTTTAAAGTTCTCTTTTTTGTGTTTTTTTAAGATTTTATTTTTAAGTTAAGTGTTTTTAAAGTTTTTTTTGAAGTTAAGTTTTTTTGTGCTTTTTTAAGTTTTTAAGATTTTATTTTTAAGTTAAGTTTTTTGAAGTTAAGTGTTTTTAAAGTTTTTTTTTTAAGTTAAGTTTTTTCTTTTTCATTTTAAGTTAAGTTTTTTTAAGTTAAGTTGTGTGTGTGTGTGTGTGTGTGTGTGTGTGTGTGTGTGTGTGTGTGTGTGTGAGTGCGTGCGTGTGTGTGTTTTGTGTGATACAGCTGCACCCTCTGGTGGCAGGCAGGTGGTGTAACAGCGGGACAGACAGACACAAACACACACACAGACATGATCTGCAGGGTCTCATAGTTAGTGCTCATTGCGTTCGCAATAATGTGCTGTTCCACTGAGCTATAATTCACACTTTCTGAACCTTGTCATAAGTTGTCATTTGAAAATTATAAACATTTGAAAAGTAAAGTGTTACCAAATGTTTTTTCTTGAGTCATTACGCTACAATTTACAAAACAATGTCCATTAACCACATGCGTATTAAAATAATTTAAGGCTTATTATGGTGCATGAATGCATGGCTAAATAAAACGACACAGTCAAATCAACCATGTTAATTTAACTCAGATAATATGCTAATTATTATGTACTCAGCTAAAGTAAACACTGAGGTTTTGTCAGGAACTTGTCTACATTACTCATGGGTCATGTATGGTGTAAATAAAGGAATAATTAATTATGAGCGTCATAAACAGCTTTAAATATACATGCAGAATCTTCTATTCATGGTGAAACAAATCCATTGCCGAGTCTAATAACTGACTGCCTGATGTCAATCTATTATTATTATTATTATTAATCTAATAACTGGCTGCAATTTACAATTTACAATTTAGGCATTTAGCAGACGCTCTTAATCCAGAGCGACTTACATTAAGCAGGAACAAAAAAGCATGGGAATACATCACATAAAAACATTTATCATGAAACATGCGTAAGCTAAGAATCAAATCAAATGAGCAGTAGTAGTAATAAAAACAGTTTTCTGTTTTGTGGGACAGATTGGCAAAATGATCCATTGATTCTATACAGTATAATATTGGTGACTATATACTGTATCGGCCATTTAGCTGGTGACTCCCTTCAACACACCCTGACACCCTGACCCCTGGGGGGTTCCCCGGACTGGCTGGACTCCTGGGGGGTTCCCCGGACAGGCTGGACCCCTGGGGGGGGGGGTCCCCGGACAGGCTGGACCCCTGGGGGTTCCCCGGACTGGCTGGACCCCTGGGGGGGGGGGGGGGTTCCCCGGACAGGCAATGTTGAAAACTAGTAGCGAAAGCAGAGTCACGAACCACTGACAAAGTGTCATCTCTTTTTATGTCGTTTCTCAGAGAGAACAAAAGCTATTGCTTCTCCTTTGCAACCAGCAGGTGTCAGTGTAGGCCCACTGTCCAGTGTGTGACCTCATTGACGTGAACTTCTTGCCCAGCCCAGGCCATTCCAACATGGTTCTGTGGGGCCTTTGTAGCAGAAGCACATGATACTTCCCTAAGCCTATAGCTGTTACCACCGGAGCACACTCCCAGTTATAAATGGGGGGGGGGGGGGGGGGGGGGGGCTGTGCGACCAAGAAAGGCCACATACTTTGAGCTGAATTGTGAAAGCAGTCACCGTCCACAACTCCAGAGTCTATTCTCAATTGGACGCTTCCAAATGTATAAACGGTTATTATTGATTTAAAACAACGGTCTTAAATAAAATATGTTTTAACAATTAAAGGCTTGTATAAGGGGGCCATTCCATAGTGAGTGACAGTCAGGACCATAGCCTCTTCCGGCTCTGGGGCGCGTGTCAAAATTGAAGGCACAATTATCCCGAGATTCCTTGCAAAGAAGCATGAGAGAAGCTTCCGCGTGCGTAACATAAGATGTGTCACTGAGTGACAGCGAGCGACATGGAGGACTCACATGGGTGACTTCCATGGGGGCCCTTCCCTAGGGCCCTTCCCTAGGGCCCTTCCCTAGGGCCCTTCCACGGCCTGCCCCTTTAAATGTCTGTGCACGCCACTGTCCTGCCCCTCTAAATGTCTGTGCACGCCACTGTCCTGCCCCTCTAAATGTCTGTGCACGCCCCTGTCCTGCCCCTCTAAATGTCTGTGCACGCCCCTGTCCTGCCCCTCTAAATGTCTGTGCACGCCACTGTCCTGCCCCTCTAAATGTCTGTGCACGCCACTGTCCTGCCCCTCTAAATGTCTGTGCACGCCACTGTCCTGCCCCTCTAAATGTCTGTGCACGCCCCTGTCCTGCCCCTCTAAATGTCTGTGCACGCCCCTGTCCTGCCCCTCAAAATGTCTGTGCACGCCCCTGTCCTGGAACTGAAGCGGCCAAAATGAGGCATCTATATTTTTTTAAATATCTGTGGTCAGGACAGCAGACATTTTGGCTAATAGCATACTCGCATCTCTTGCATTCAGCCTGGTCTTTGCAGTGTTGTTGAGCTGACACTGACAGACAGATGTCTGTATACATTTCTCTCTCGAGCTACTCCAAGTTCAAAGTTGACATGCCAAAGGCGCGGTTATGAATATCCTAAGTCCTTTTTAGCAGATGGTTTGGCCCGGCCGTGTTAGCGGGCCGTAATGTGTTGTTTAAAAGGCACAAAGCTCGCTGCTCGCTGCGAGTCTGACAGATTTAAACCTTGTTGACCGACAACCCTCTGAGAGACCCTGAGCCTGATTTATCACACATTTATCACACGCGTTGAAAGGTTAATTAGGACGGCGGCGACCGCTGCGAGCGACCCACATGGACGGGCCAATTCACTATCAAACCATCTTTCCCCGTTGGATCAAGTCAAATGTCAAGGTTTATGACAGCGTTCTAAATATAGCCTATACGGAACTATGGCCCAGGCATGTACAGTACCCCCTGTGCAGTGTTTTACTGGCCTGGGCCCGGGAGCCTACTGTTCTTGGACAACATTCCTTCTGGATTAACCAGAGATCTGACGTTTGGCATCTAGTCTACACATGACAACAGATCCCCAACATGCACTACTTCACTTCACTCCACTTCACTTCACAGTAAACTATCATCTACCGATAGTCTACACACGACAACACATAAACAACATGCACTACTCCACTTCACTTCACATCACAGTTAACTATCATCTAGTCTACACATGACAACAGATCCACAACATGCACTACTCCACTTCACTTCACATCACATCACAGTTAACTATCATCTAGTCTACACATGACAACAGATCCCCAACATGCACTACTTCACTTCACTCCACTTCACTTCACAGTTAACTATCATCTACCGATAGTCTACACACGACAACACATAAACAACATGCACTACTCCACTTCACTCCACTTCACTTCACAGTTAACTATCATCTAGTCTACACATGACAACAGATCCCCAACATGCACTACTCCACTTCACATCACAGTTAACTATCATCTAGTCTACACATGACAATAGATCCACAACATGCACTACTCCACTTCACTTCACTTCACAGTTAACTATCATCTAGTCTACACATGACAACAGATCCACAACATGCACTACTCCACTCCACTCCACTTCACTTCACAGTTAACTATCATCTAGTCTACACATGACAACACATCCACAACATGCACTACTCCACTCCACTTCACTTCACATCACAGTTAACTATCATCTAGTCTACACATGACAACAGATCCACAACATGCACTACTCCACTTCACTCCACTCCACATCACAGTTAACTATCATCTAGTCTACACATGACAACAGATCCACAACATGCACTACTCCACTTCACTTCACTTCACATCACAGTTAACTATCATCTAGTCTTCTACACATGACAACAGATCCACAACATGCACTACTCCACTTCACTTCACTTCACATCACAGTTAACTATCATCTAGTCTACACATGACAACAGATCCACAACATGCACTACTCCACTCCACTCCACTTCACTTCACAGTAAACTATCATTTTGGGAATATATAACATTTCTCTTAAGCAGTTGAATCCCTATTCTGAGGAAAGGGGTGGTGGGGGGGGGGGGGGCATTTGCCAAAAAATTGCAGAGAAATAACACTTTAGTCTCCTCTCACTTAATCTTATTGTACATGGTTGACGATGATGCATTGACTCCTTTGCTCAACACCCAACAACTGGCTAGATTGTCTACGGAAATATCTAGTCTGATAGTTACGTCAAGTTGGCCAGGCTGAACGTGTTGACGAGCTGATTGGCCGAACGTGTTGACGAGCTGATTGGCTGAGCGTGTTGACGAGCTGCGATGACGTGAGGCGTGGCATGCAATCTGATTGCCGTGAAACTCACCTCGGCTAAGTCATGTGAAATAACCTTGGTGTTACACATGACCTTATCAGTAGGGATGCACCGATCCGGCTTTTTGGCATTCGATACCGATTTCGATACATGGGGGTCCAGTATCTGCCGATACAGAGTACCGATCCGATACCCCCCACAAAGAAACGTAATAACCTATTAAGCTGTATGCCTCACTGTGTGGAGTCTGGAATCATTATTTTGTGTAAGGCAACATCAAGGCTTGACTTAAACATTACTTTCCCAACTTTGTAAAACAAAATGTAACAAACACAGATATAAATGCACTGAATTATTTATTAAATAACTGTGCAACAATTAGACCAGGTTAATGTGTGCGCAGGCTAGCCTGGCTGCATTCCACATGTTATACTGTCAATACTACACTGCTGTGTCACAGGGGAGGTAGAGTTGTTTTCATACTGTAATTACACATAATTATCAGATCGGATCGGATAATGGATCGGCCACCGATCCGATACCCGATCTAGAATTTTAGCCTGGATCGGCGCCGATCTCCGATACGAGTATCGGATCGGTGCATCCCTACTTATCAGTCATGTGAAATAACCTTGGTGTTACACATGACCTTATCAGTCATGTGAAATAACCTTGGTGTTACACATGACCTTATCAGTCATGTGAAATAACCTTGGTTACACATGACCTTATCAGTCACGTGACATAACCTTGGTGTTACACATAACCTTATCAGTCACGTGACATAACCTTGGTGTTACACATAACCTTATCA
The DNA here is from genome assembly GCF_964188405.1 of Protomyctophum parallelum. NCBI lineage: Eukaryota > Metazoa > Chordata > Actinopteri > Myctophiformes > Myctophidae > Protomyctophum > Protomyctophum parallelum. Next base: position 32,858,396 of record NC_139714.1, read on the forward strand.
GTCACGTGACATAACCTTGGTGTTACACATAACCTTATCAGTCACGTGACATAACCTTGGTGTTACACATAACTTTATCAGTCACGTGACATAACCTTGGCGTTACACATGACCTTATCAGTCACGTGAAATAACTTTGGCCCCCAACCTTGTCGGTTTTAAAGGTTTTATGACATTCATTTTCATTTATTTTTATTTTTATTTTTTATTTTAGGTTTTATGACCTCAATTACACCCAACAAACTTGAACTTTGAACATTCAGTGGATTTTCTGTGGTCTGACGTTTTCTTTGGGGTTTGGAAGACTTTTGAGCTACAACGAAAACAGGCAACACAGTGAAACAGTGACATGTGCTGGCAAATCCCATTGACATATATGGGATTTGCAGTAAGTGATGTCACTTACTGCCGGCAAATCAGAGCACCTGTTTGAGCCAGAAAACCCCAGATCACAGAAAATCTACTGAATGTTAAAAGTTCATGTTTTTTGGGTGCAATTGAGATTAGAAAACCTAAAAAAAATAAGAACAATTCCAAAACCTTTTTTTTAATGTCACAATCCCTTTAATCCAAATCACAAAATGTGTGGCAAAACGCACAACTCCAAACTTTAGCAAAATACACAAATGATTTGGGGGAGCCTGAGCCGTAGTGAACGCTACAGCTTCCCACCCAGCACCTTATTATAAACCACCCAGCACCATACTACCACCATACAACAGCACCATACAACCACCCAGCACCATACTATAAACCACCCAGCACCATACTACCACCATACAACAGCACCATACAACCACCCAGCACCTTATTATAAACCACCCAGCACCATACTACCACCATACAACAGCACCATACAACCACCCAGCACCATACTATAAACCACCCAGCACCATACTACCACCATACAACAGCACCATACAACCACCCAGCACCATACTATAAACCACGCAGCACCATACTACCACCATACAACAGCACCATACAACCACCCAGCACCATACTATAAACCACGCAGCACCATACTACCACCATACAACAGCACCATACAACCACCCAGCACCTTATTATAAACCCCAACATGTCACCAAGGGGTGCAGGACGATGCTTCAGGAGGAGCAGAACACTGCAGGACTGTCCTCCGCCGAGAGGAGGGGACGCCACTGTCCTCCTCAGAGAGGAGTGGACACCACTGTCCTCCGCCGAGAGGAGGGGACACCACTGTCCTCCACACAGAGAGGAGTGGACACCACTGTCCTCCGCCGAGAGGAGGGGACACCACTGTCCTCCACACAGAGAGGAGGGGACACCACTGTCCTCCTCAGAGAGAGGAGGGGACACCACTGTCCTCTGCAGAGAGAGGAGGGGACACCACTGTCCTCTACAGAGAGAGGAGGGGACACCACTGTCCTCCACAGAGAGGAGGGGACACCACTGTCCTCTGCAGAGAGAGGAGGGGACACCACTGTCCTCCACAGAGAGAGGAGGGGACACCACTGTCCTCCTCAGAGAGAGGAGGGGACACCACTGTCCTCCTCAGAGAGAGGAGGGGACACCACTGTCCTCTGCAGAGAGGAGGGGACACCACTGTCCTCTGCAGAGAGAGGAGGGGACACCACTGTCCTCCACAGAGAGGAGGGGACACCACTGTCCTCCACAGAGAGAGGAGGGGACACCACTGTCCTCCACAGAGAGGAGGGGACACCACTGTCCTCCACACAGAGAGGAGGGGACACCACTGTCCTCCACACAGAGAGGAGGGGACACCACTGTCCTCCACACAGAGAGGAGGGGACACCACTGTCCTCCACACAGAGAGGAGGGGACACCACTGTCCTCCACAGAGAGAGGAGGGGACACCACTGTCCTCTGCAGAGAGAGGAAGGGACACCACTGTCCTCCTCAGAGAGGAGGGGACACCACTGTCCTCCTCAGAGAGGAGGGGACACCACTGTCCTCCGCCGAGAGGAGGGGACACCACTGTCCTCTGCAGAGAGGAGGGGACACGACTGTCCTCTACAGAGAGAGGAGGGGACACCACTGTCCTCCACAGAGAGAGGAGGGGACACCACTGTCCTCCACAGAGAGGAGGGGACACCACTGTCCTCCACACAGAGAGGAGGGGACACCACTGTCCTCCACAGAGAGGAGGGGACACCACTGTCCTCCACAGAGAGAGGAGGGGACACCACTGTCCTCCACAGAGAGGAGGGGACACCACTGTCCTCCACACAGAGAGGAGGGGACGCCACTGTCCTCCACAGAGAGAGGAGGGGACACCACTGTCCTCCACAGAGAGAGGAGGGGACACCACTGTCCTCCACAGAGAGAGGAGGGGACACCACTGTCCTCCTCAGAGAGGAGGGGACACCACTGTCCTCCTCAGAGAGGAGGGGACACCACTGTCCTCCGCCGAGAGGAGGGGACACCACTGTCCTCCACAGAGAGAGGAGGGGACACCACTGTCCTCCGCCGAGAGGAGGGGACACCACTGTCCTCCACACAGAGAGGAGGGGACACCACTGTCCTCCACAGAGAGGAGGGGACACCACTGTCCTCTGCAGAGAGAGGAGGGGACACCACTGTCCTCTGCAGAGAGAGGAGGGGACACCACTGTCCTCCACAGAGAGAGGAGGGGACACCACTGTCCTCCACAGAGAGAGGAGGGGACACCACTGTCCTCCACAGAGAGGAGGGGACACCACTGTCCTCCTCAGAGAGGAGGGGACACCACTGTCCTCCGCCGAGAGGAGGGGACACCACTGTCCTCCACAGAGAGGAGGGGACACCACTGTCCTCCACACAGAGAGGAGGGGACACCACTGTCCTCCACACAGAGAGGAGGGGACACCACTGTCCTCCACACAGAGAGGAGGGGACACCACTGTCCTCCACACAGAGAGGAGGGGACACCACTGTCCTCCACAGAGAGAGGAGGGGACACCACTGTCCTCTGCAGAGAGAGGAAGGGACACCACTGTCCTCCTCAGAGAGGAGGGGACACCACTGTCCTCCTCAGAGAGGAGGGGACACCACTGTCCTCCGCCGAGAGGAGGGGACACCACTGTCCTCTGCAGAGAGGAGGGGACACGACTGTCCTCTACAGAGAGAGGAGGGGACACCACTGTCCTCCACAGAGAGAGGAGGGGACACCACTGTCCTCCACAGAGAGGAGGGGACACCACTGTCCTCCACACAGAGAGGAGGGGACACCACTGTCCTCCACAGAGAGGAGGGGACACCACTGTCCTCCACAGACAGAGGAGGGGACACCACTGTCCTCCACAGAGAGGAGGGGACACCACTGTCCTCCACACAGAGAGGAGGGGACGCCACTGTCCTCCACAGAGAGAGGAGGGGACACCACTGTCCTCCACAGAGAGAGGAGGGGACACCACTGTCCTCCACAGAGAGAGGAGGGGACACCACTGTCCTCCTCAGAGAGGAGGGGACACCACTGTCCTCCTCAGAGAGGAGGGGACACCACTGTCCTCCGCCGAGAGGAGGGGACACCACTGTCCTCCACAGAGAGAGGAGGGGACACCACTGTCCTCCGCCGAGAGGAGGGGACACCACTGTCCTCCACACAGAGAGGAGGGGACACCACTGTCCTCCACAGAGAGGAGGGGACACCACTGTCCTCTGCAGAGAGAGGAGGGGACACCACTGTCCTCTGCAGAGAGAGGAGGGGACACCACTGTCCTCCACAGAGAGAGGAGGGGACACCACTGTCCTCCACAGAGAGAGGAGGGGACACCACTGTCCTCCACAGAGAGGAGGGGACACCACTGTCCTCCTCAGAGAGGAGGGGACACCACTGTCCTCCGCCGAGAGGAGGGGACACCACTGTCCTCCGCCGAGAGAGGAGGGGACACCACTGTCCTCCTCAGAGAGGAGGGGACACCACTGTCCTCCACAGAGAGAGGAGGGGACACCACTGTCCTCTACAGAGAGAGGAGGGGACACCACTGTCCTCTACAGAGAGAGGAGGGGACACCACTGTCCTCTGCAGAGAGAGGAGGGGACACCACTGTCCTCTGCAGAGAGAGGAGGGGACACCACTGTCCTCTGCAGAGAGAGGAGGGGACGCCACTGTCCTCCAGAGAGAGGAGGGGACACCACTGTCCTCCACAGAGAGAGGAGGGGACACCACTGTCCTCCAGAGAGAGAGGAGGGGACACCACTGTCCTCCAGAGAGAGGAGGGGACACCACTGTCCTCTGCAGAGAGGAGGGGACACCACTGTCCTCCACAGAGAGAGGAGGGGACACCACTGTCCTCCTCAGAGAGAGGAGGGGACACCACTGTCCTCCTCAGAGAGGAGGGGACACCACTGTCCTCCTCAGAGAGGAGGGGACACCACTGTCCTCTGCAGAGAGAGGAGGGGACACCACTGTCCTCCACAGAGAGGGGAGGGGACACCACTGTCCTCCACACAGAGAGGAGGGGACACCACTGTCCTCCTCAGAGAGAGGAGGGGACACCACTGTCCTCTGCAGAGAGAGGAGGGGACACCACTGTCCTCTACAGAGAGAGGAGGGGACACCACTGTCCTCCACAGAGAGGAGGGGACACCACTGTCCTCTGCAGAGAGAGGAGGGGACACCACTGTCCTCCACAGAGAGAGGAGGGGACACCACTGTCCTCCTCAGAGAGAGGAGGGGACACCACTGTCCTCCTCAGAGAGAGGAGGGGACACCACTGTCCTCTGCAGAGAGGAGGGGACACCACTGTCCTCTGCAGAGAGAGGAGGGGACACCACTGTCCTCCACAGAGAGGAGGGGACACCACTGTCCTCCACAGAGAGAGGAGGGGACACCACTGTCCTCCACAGAGAGGAGGTGACACCACTGTCCTCCACACAGAGAGGAGGGGACACCACTGTCCTCCACACAGAGAGGAGGGGACACCACTGTCCTCCACACAGAGAGGAGGGGACACCACTGTCCTCCACAGAGAGAGGAGGGGACACCACTGTCCTCTGCAGAGAGAGGAAGGGACACCACTGTCCTCCTCAGAGAGGAGGGGACACCACTGTCCTCCTCAGAGAGGAGGGGACACCACTGTCCTCCGCCGAGAGGAGGGGACACCACTGTCCTCTGCAGAGAGGAGGGGACACGACTGTCCTCTACAGAGAGAGGAGGGGACACCACTGTCCTCCACAGAGAGAGGAGGGGACACCACTGTCCTCCACAGAGAGGAGGGGACACCACTGTCCTCCACACAGAGAGGAGGGGACACCACTGTCCTCCACAGAGAGGAGGGGACACCACTGTCCTCCACAGAGAGAGGAGGGGACACCACTGTCCTCCACAGAGAGGAGGGGACACCACTGTCCTCCACACAGAGAGGAGGGGACGCCACTGTCCTCCACAGAGAGAGGAGGGGACACCACTGTCCTCCACAGAGAGAGGAGGGGACACCACTGTCCTCCTCAGAGAGGAGGGGACACCACTGTCCTCCTCAGAGAGGAGGGGACACCACTGTCCTCCTCAGAGAGGAGGGGACACCACTGTCCTCCGCCGAGAGGAGGGGACACCACTGTCCTCCGCCGAGAGAGGAGGGGACACCACTGTCCTCCGCCGAGAGGAGGGGACACCACTGTCCTCCACACAGAGAGGAGGGGACACCACTGTCCTCCACAGAGAGGAGGGGACACCACTGTCCTCTGCAGAGAGAGGAAGGGACACCACTGTCCTCTGCAGAGAGAGGAGGGGACACCACTGTCCTCCACAGAGAGAGGAGGGGACACCACTGTCCTCCACAGAGAGAGGAGGGGACACCACTGTCCTCCACAGAGAGGAGGGGACACCACTGTCCTCCTCAGAGAGGAGGGGACACCACTGTCCTCCGCCGAGAGGAGGGGACACCACTGTCCTCCGCCGAGAGAGGAGGGGACACCACTGTCCTCCTCAGAGAGGAGGGGACACCACTGTCCTCCACAGAGAGAGGAGGGGACACCACTGTCCTCTACAGAGAGAGGAGGGGACACCACTGTCCTCTACAGAGAGAGGAGGGGACACCACTGTCCTCTGCAGAGAGAGGAGGGGACACCACTGTCCTCTGCAGAGAGAGGAGGGGACACCACTGTCCTCTGCAGAGAGAGGAGGGGACACCACTGTCCTCCAGAGAGAGGAGGGGACACCACTGTCCTCCACAGAGAGAGGAGGGGACACCACTGTCCTCCAGAGAGAGAGGAGGGGACACCACTGTCCTCCAGAGAGAGGAGGGGACACCACTGTCCTCCACAGAGAGGAGGGGACACCACTGTCCTCCACAGAGAGAGGAGGGGACACCACTGTCCTCCTCAGAGAGAGGAGGGGACACCACTGTCCTCCTCAGAGAGGAGGGGACACCACTGTCCTCCTCAGAGAGGAGGGGACACCACTGTCCTCCGCAGAGAGAGGAGGGGACACCACTGTCCTCCACAGAGAGGGGAGGGGACACCACTGTCCTCCACAGAGAGAGGAGGGGACACCACTGTCCTCCTCAGAGAGAGGAGGGGACACCACTGTCCTCCACAGAGAGAGGAGGGGACACCACTGTCCTCCACAGAGAGGAGGGGACACCACTGTCCTCTGCAGAGAGAGGAGGGGACACCACTGTCCTCCACAGAGAGGAGGGGACACCACTGTCCTCCACAGAGAGAGGAGGGGACACCACTGTCCTCCACAGAGAGGAGGGGACACCACTGTCCTCTACAGAGAGAGGAGGGGACACCACTGTCCTCCACAGAGAGGAGGGGACGCCACTGTCCTCTGCAGAGAGAGGAGGGGACACCACTGTCCTCCACACAGAGAGGAGGGGACACCACTGTCCTCCACAGAGAGAGGAGGGGACACCACTGTCCTCTGCAGAGAGAGGAGGGGACACCACTGTCCTCTGCAGAGAGAGGAGGGGACACCACTGTCCTCTACAGAGAGAGGAGGGGACACCAATGTCCTCCACAGAGAGAGGAGGGGACACCACTGTCCTCTACAGAGAGAGGAGGGGACACCAATGTCCTCTGCAGAGAGAGGAGGGGACACCACTGTCCTCTACAGAGAGAGGAGGGGACACCAATGTCCTCTGCAGAGAGAGGAGGGGACACCACTGTCCTCTACAGAGAGAGGAGGGGACACCAATGTCCTCTGCAGAGAGAGGAGGGGACACCACTGTCCTCCACAGAGAGAGGAGGGGACACCACTGTCCTCCACAGAGAGGAGGGGACACCACTGTCCTCCACAGAGAGAGGAGGGGACACCACTGTCCTCCAGAGAGAGAGGAGGGGACACCACTGTCCTCCACAGAGAGGAGGGGACACCACTGTCCTCTGCAGAGAGAGGAGGGGACACCACTGTCCTCTGCAGAGAGAGGAGGGGACACCACTGTCCTCTACAGAGAGAGGAGGGGACACCACTGTCCTCCAGAGAGAGGAGGGGACACCACTGTCCTCCTCAGAGAGAGGAGGGGACACCACTGTCCTCCGCAGAGAGGAGGGGACACCACTGTCCTCCAGAGAGAGGAGGGGACACCACTGTCCTCTGCAGAGAGAGGAGGGGACACCACTGTCCTCTACAGAGAGAGGAGGGGACACCACTGTCCTCCACAGAGAGAGGAGGGGACACCACTGTCCTCTGCAGAGAGAGGAGGGGACACCACTGTCCTCTGCAGAGAGAGGAGGGGACACCACTGTCCTCCAGAGAGAGAGGAGGGGACACCACTGTCCTCTGCAGAGAGGAGGGGACACCACTGTCCTCTGCAGAGAGAGGAGGGGACACCACTGTCCTCCAGAGAGAGGAGGGGACACCACTGTCCTCCTCAGAGAGAGGAGGGGACACCACTGTCCTCCGCAGAGAGGAGGGGACACCACTGTCCTCCAGAGAGAGGAGGGGACACCACTGTCCTCCACAGAGAGGAGGGGACACCACTGTCCTCTGCAGAGAGAGGAGGGGACACCACTGTCCTCCAGAGAGAGGAGGGGACACCACTGTCCTCCTCAGAGAGAGGAGGGGACACCACTGTCCTCCGCAGAGAGGAGGGGACACCACTGTCCTCCACAGAGAGAGGAGGGGACACCACTGTCCTCCTCAGAGAGAGGAGGGGACACCACTGTCCTCCAGAGAGAGGAGGGGACACCACTGTCCTCTGCAGAGAGAGGAGGGGACACCACTGTCCTCTACAGAGAGAGGAGGGGACACCACTGTCCTCCACAGAGAGAGGAGGGGACACCACTGTCCTCTGCAGAGAGAGGAGGGGACACCACTGTCCTCTGCAGAGAGAGGAGGGGACACCACTGTCCTCCACAGAGAGAGGAGGGGACACCACTGTCCTCTGAAGAGAGAGGAGGGGACACCACTGTCCTCTACAGAGAGAGGAGGGGACACCACTGTCCTCTGAAGAGAGAGGAGGGGACACCACTGTCCTCCACAGAGAGAGGAGGGGACACCACTGTCCTCTGAAGAGAGAGGAGGGGACACCACTGTCCTCCAGAGAGAGAGGAGGGGACACCACTGTCCTCCAGAGAGAGAGGAGGGGACACCACTGTCCTCTGCAGAGAGGAGGGGACACCACTGTCCTCCAGAGAGAGGAGGGGACACCACTGTCCTCCAGAGAGAGGAGGGGACACCACTGTCCTCTACAGAGAGAGGAGGGGACACCACTGTCCTCTGCAGAGAGAGGAGGGGACACCACTGTCCTCTGCAGAGAGAGGAGGGGACACCACTGTCCTCCACAGAGAGGAGGGGACACCACTGTCCTCCAGAGAGAGGAGGGGACACCACTGTCCTCCACAGAGAGAGGAGGGGACACCACTGTCCTCCAGAGAGAGGAGGGGACACCACTGTCCTCCAGAGAGAGGAGGGGACACCACTGTCCTCCAGAGAGAGAGGAGGGGACACCACTGTCCTCCACAGAGAGGAGGGGACACCACTGTCCTCCAGAGAGAGAGGAGGGGACACCACTGTCCTCCACAGAGAGAGGAGGGGACACCACTGTCCTCCAGAGAGAGGAGGGGACACCACTGTCCTCTGCAGAGAGGAGGGGACACCACTGTCCTCCTCAGAGAGAGGAGGGGACGCCACTGTCCTCCAGAGAGAGGAGGGGACACCACTGTCCTCCAGAGAGAGGAGGGGACACCACTGTCCTCTACAGAGAGAGGAGGGGACACCACTGTCCTCTGCAGAGAGAGGAGGGGACACCACTGTCCTCTGCAGAGAGAGGAGGGGACACCACTTCTCTCTATATAAGGCCTGAGAGTCCGTCTGTCCATGTTGATCTGTCACCATCCCTCTGTCTCCTCCTCCCCTCCCACTGCCCTCATCTCCCTGCATGGTGCCAGATGCCCCAGAGGCTTTGCTGCAAGAGCCCCGTCTTCACCTCTCTCTCTCTCTCTCTCTCTCTCTCTCTCCCTCCTGGACCGAGGGCCTCCACACATACACACCTCAACTGGCCTTCACATCCAAACCACTGAAGGCATCTATTCGCATCTTTTGATTCCCAGACGCTTCACCTTGGGTCACCATGCCAGAGCCCATGAAGAAAGGTAGGGATAATGCTGCTCATTCTAACAACATGTTAATTACATCAGAAAGGTAGGGATAATGCTGCTCATACTAACAACATGTTAATTACAACAGAAAGGTAGGGATAACGCTGCTCATTCTAACAACATGTTAATTACATCAGAAAGGTAGGGATAATGCTGCTCATACTGACAACATGTTAATTACAACAGAAAGGTAGGGATAATGCTGCTCATACTAACAACATGTTAATTACAACAGAAAGGTAGGGATAATGCTGCTCATACTGACAACATGTTAATTACAACAGAAAGGTAGGGATAATGCTGCTCATTCTAACAACATGTTAATTACAACAGAAAGGTAGGGATAATGCTGCTCATACTAACAACATGTTAATTACATCAGAAAGGTAGGGATAATGCTGCTCATTCTAACATGTTAATTACAACAGAAAGGTAGGGATAATGCTGCTCATACTAACAACATGTTAATTACAACAGAAAGGTAGGGATAATGCTGCTCATACTAACAACATGTTAATTACAACAGAAAGGTAGGGATAATGCTGCTCATTCTAACAACATGTTAATTACAACAGAAAGGTAGGGACAATGCTGCTCATACTAACAACATGTTAATTACAACAGAAAGGTAGGGACAATGCTGCTCATACTAACAACATGTTAATTACAACAGAAAGGTAGGGATAATGCTGCTCATACTAACAACATGTTAATTACAACAGAAAGGTAGGGATAATGCTGCTCATACTAACAACATGTTAATTACAACAGAAAGGTAGGGATAATGCTGCTCATACTAACAACATGTTAATTACAACAGAAAGGTAGGGATAATGCTGCTCATACTAACAACATGTTAATTACAACAGAAAGGTAGGGATAATGCTGCTCATTCTAACAACATGTTAATTACAACAGAAAGGTAGGGATAATGCTGCTCATTCTAACAACATGTTAATTACAACAGAAAGGTAGGGATAATGCTGCTCATACTAACAACATGTTAATTACAACAGAAAGGTAGGGATAATGCTGCTCATACTAACATGTTAATTACAACAGAAAGGTAGGGATAATGCTGCTCATACTAACAACATGTTAATTACAACAGAAAGGTAGGGATAATGCTGCTCATACTAACATGTTAATTACAACAGAAAGGTAGGGATAATGCTGCTCATACTAACAACATGTTAATTACAACAGAAAGGTAGGGATAATGCTGCTCATACTAACAACATGTTAATTACAACAGAAAGGTAGGGATAATGCTGCTCATACTAACAACATGTTAATTACATCAGAAAGGTAGGGATAACACTGCTCATACTAACAACATGTTAATTACATCAGAAAGGTAGGGATAATGCTGCTCATACTAACATGTTAATTACAACAGAAAGGTAGGGATAATGCTGCTCATACTAACATGTTAATTACAACAGAAAGGTAGGGATAATGCTGCTCATTCTAACAACATGTTAATTACAACAGAAAGGTAGGGATAATGCTGCTCATACTAACAACATGTTAATTACATCAGAAAGGTAGGGATAATGCTGCTCATTCTAACAACATGTTAATTACAACAGAAAGGTAGGGATAATGCTGCTCATTCTAACAACATGTTAATTACAACAGAAAGGTAGGGATAATGCTGCTCATACTAACAACATGTTAATTACAACAGAAAGGTAGGGATAATGCTGCTCATTCTAACAACATGTTAATTACAACAGAAAGGTAGGGATAACGCTGCTCATTCTAACAACATGTTAATTACAACAGAAAGGTAGGACACCGCTGCTCACACTAACAACAGGTTACTACGCATTAATGCAATGCCTTTTAACAGCAGGAGAAGAGCGGCGAGCAAATTTCATTGGCTATCGGCCACTATCGTCGGACGACGCCGCCCAAAAGATGCATTATTTTCATCTTTTCGGCCACATTTCGACCATCGCCTGTTTGCCAGCTATCGCCTGTAGGGTCCCGTTGACAAATAATGCACTTCCAAAGATTCGTCTGGCTGTTAAAACGTACTGTATAACAACCACAATGCAACCCAAACACAAACATTTTGGAGAATCTACAAGGAACCCAGACGTAGTGACTTTGACTTAAAGGGATAGTTCAGATTTTCTGAACTTAAGTTGTATGAAATACTTGCCATTAATATAGTGGTTGCAACTGTATTAATTGATTGCCCGAGTCCCGTGGTGCGAGTTCTGCTCTGGTTTTAGTGAATATGAAGTAGTTCTGGTCATTTTGTGGGGGGCACTGGGGGCCACGCAGTAAAAGTAAATTAATCCACAAAACAAACATAATTTGTATCGTTGACCTATTTCTAAAATATTAGCGCGACTTTCGTTCAACTTTGATCCCTCCATCACATGGAACTATTTTTTGGGCGTAGTGATATGGACACAAAAAACATAGTTCTGTGTGATAGAGGGGTAAAAAAAGAACGAAAGTTGCACTAATATTTTAGAAATAGGTCAACAATACAAATTACGTTAGTTTTGTGGATTAATTTACTTTTACTGCGTGGCCCCCAGTACCCCCCACAAAATGACCGGAACTACTTGATATTTCACCAAAACCAGAGCAGAACTCCCACCACGGGACTCTGGCAATCAATTAATACAGTTGCAACCACTATATTAATGGCAAGTATTTCATACAACTTAAGTTAAAAAAATCTGAACTATCCCTTTAAGATGGTGTTTTGGTTAATTTGATGACAACCTACTAAAGAGAGTTTTAATAAGTCAAATTGTATGATGATTAAATGGATTCAAACTTTTTTTAGTAAAATGTACCGTAATCAAATGCCGCATTCATCTTGAACATCAGATTCAACATTTGGCTTTTAGTTATTTGAGTGGAATGGAACTGTGTTTCTGCTCACAGAAGGTACAGTACTTTTACACCCCATTTTGGTGTTAGCATTACGTTATGCTTTAGCTATTGAAAAATAGCAGATCTACAAGCTCATAGCGCGCCACCGAGTGGCGCGCTAAGATGCTTGTAGGTCTGATATTTTTCAAAAAAATCGAAGAACGACTGACATAGAAACACAGCTTTTTCAGAAAACTGTTCCAGTTTGTTCCCTGGCATCCTGAAAGTGACTTTGACCGTGGTGTTGCGTTACTGATGCATGCATGAGATCCAAGAGGCTTATGAACAGATACTATTGTTGCACGGGGATGGACTCTGCCCCACGGCGCCCACACAGGGGAGACATGATGATGGACAGAACCACGGGAATGTTGATGCTTGGCCTGGAGCCGGACTCCATGCTGAATGCCAGCAAAGACCCCTGATGAAGGATGATGTCATCTGGAAGAGCCTACGGGATGCTGGACAATGAGTACAGCATACGTCCTCTTTCATATTAAGCCCTAAGAAATAGCTAAAAATAGGCGACGGACAAGCTCAAGCTTGTCAATTTGCAATTCTGTTTTTTCTATTTTGTACAGAACCTTTTTTAAATGTTTTATTTTTTATTAATATATATATATATATATATTATTTCTGAATAGACAGGAGAAGGGCGCACACCAATATTAATGAGGTGCCAAAGCCCTAAGGCAACAAAACAACAACAAAACAACGAAAACAACAACAAAACAACGAAAAGAAAAAGGCTGCACGCTCATATAGCCACGATGCTGAAGGTTTATTAACAGAAACCAACGTTTCGACCTGTATAGGGGTCTTCTTCAGGGAATACTGTATATGTTATTTCTAAAACAAACAAAAGATATGCCTATATAATGAGGGGAACGGGGGACGCCAGGTTGAAAGTGGTTACCCGTGCCATGAGTCCAAATTCCCTGGCGGCGCCACGCGTCCACACACCGGCTGGCCGTGTCCCCGTGGTCATGTGCATATTCTCCGTGTCCGTCAACATTCCCCGCTGAGCTCCTCTCGTCTGTCATTACCATATGCCATTACTTAGACAGTCTCCATTAGTTCTTAGGTCTTCTGGGAGTTTGGTATGAGGACCCAGACAACATGACCATGTGGAGGACAAGCTTATACTCAGTTAACCCATTTTGGGGCGGGAACCCCTTTTGGTGTTAGCATTACGTTATGCTTTAGCTATTGAAAAATAGCAGATCTACAAGCTCATAGCGCGCCATCGAGTGGCACGCTATGAGCTTGTAGGTCTGCTATTTTTGAAGAAAAAAAATCGAAGAACGACATAGCTTTTTCAGAAAACTGTCAGGATTTAGATGACATTTTTAGAATCTGATCTCAGGTCAGAATGGAAGAGGTTCCGTCAGAGAATAGCGACACATTCCTTGTGCATGCTGCCAGTAGGCAGACGAAGAAAATTCATATTTTTGAGGGGTGCCGACGTCTGGCTTTTGGAATTACGTCATATGGCAGCCAAGTCTATGGACTTTTATTGTTTGTATAGAGCACTTTAAACAAACAGAGCAGCAGCCAAGTCTACGGATTACCCAGGAGCCCCTCACTTAGAAATAGTGAACTTGTTAACCACCAAAAAACAGCTGATCTGCAAGCAGAGAGAGAAGACAGTACAGAGCCAGCTCAGGTCTATAGAGGGTTTTCAGTGTGTGTGTTTGTATTTTACACTGGAAGTCAACAGAGGGCCAAACATTGACCCAGAGATGTCACAGTGCTGCAGGTCAGAGATGGCTGAGGTCATTCTGTCATGGAAGCCACGCTGTTCTAAAGACTGATCCGTCAGTCGACCAGCCAGACGACCACACAGACGGCCACGCTGCTGGAGGCAGCGTGGTTTGCGGAGCGGTCTTGATATCGGAAGGTCGCTAGTTCGTATCCCCGGACCGGCACGTTAAAATGACCACCGCTGAAGTGCCCTTGGACAAGGCATTGAACCCCTACCATGAAATGTTCTATATGAGCAGGGCCTGGCTGTAAACAAGTTATTGAGCTTAGTCCAGTTACCCTGGGTAAACATAGTACCTTTCCTTTCCTTAGTCCAGTTACTCTGGGTAAACATAGTACATTTCCTTTCCTTAGTCCAGTTACCCGGGGTAAACATAGTACCTTTCCTTTCCTTAGTCCAGTTACCCTGGGTAAACATAGTACCTTTCCTTTCCTTAGTCCAGTTACTCTGGGTAAACATAGTACCTTTCCTTTCCTTAGTCCAGTTACCCTGGGTAAACATAGTACCTTTCCTTTCCTTAGTCCAGTTACTCTGGGTAAACATAGTACATTTCCTTTCCTTAGTCCAGTTACCAGGGGTAAACATAGTACCTTTCCTTTCCTTAGTCCAGTTACCCTGGGTAAACATAGTACCTTTCCTTTCCTTAGTCCAGTTACTCTGGGTAAACATAGTACCTTTCCTTTCCTTAGTCCAGTTACCCTGGGTAAACATAGTACCTTTCCTTTCCTTAGTCCAGTTACTCTGGGTAAACATAGTACCTTTGCTTTCCTTTTTTGTTTGAAACTACTGCTCAGCCATCAGCCATGGTATGGGCATGTACACGGGGACCACACTCTGACCCCCCATATTAGCAAAATGGGTTAAAATAACTAATTAAGCAATCATGCAGAATATTATTCTGAGCCTGCAGATGAGCTATTTTTACTTACATTCTAAAGAATATGAAAATGATAGCGACCCCCAGGTTGAAACTGATTACATTTGCACAAGGATATTGGAACTGAAATATATCGTCCGCCCGCACGCGCACACACACACCCACACACACACACACACACACACACACACACACACAGTCACACACACACAGTCCTCTCCGTGCACTCAACCTATCCTCCACTGGGTGCATTCTCCCCGGCCTCGGTCAGGACAATGGGGATTACATACTGGAATGGGAGGGATTTCATAGATTACTTTACATGGGAGTTATTTTAATGGCATCACGTGAATTCACAGAGATGACTCAAGTCTCCACACGTCTATATACCTTTGGCAGTGTCGGCCTCGCGCCGGGCCGGCCAACTGTCCACTTTAAAACCTCCGGGTTTTAACTCGCTCAATGTTTGGCTGTGTTGTCAGGCAGCCAGTGGGCCCGGTGAAGCCTGGTTGAGTTGTTGTGTTGTCAGGCAGCCAGTGGGCCCGGTGAAGCCTGGTTGAGTTGTTGTGTTGTCAGGCAGCCAGTGGGCCTGGTGAAGCCTGGTTGTGTCGTGTTGTCAGGCAGCCAGTGGGCCCGGTGAAGCCTGGTTGAGTTGTTGTGTTGTCAGGCAGCCAGTGGGCCCGGTGAAGCCTGGTTGTGTTGTGTTGTCAGGCAGCCAGTGGGCCCGGTGAAGCCTGGTTGAGTTGTTGTGTTGTCAGGCAGCCAGTGGGCCCGGTGAAGCCTGGTTGTGTTGTGTTGTCAGGCAGCCAGTGGGCCCGGTGAAGCCTGGTTGAGTTGTTGTGTTGTCAGGCAGCCAGTGGGCCCGGTGAAGCCTGGTTGAGTTGTTGTGTTGTCAGGCAGCCAGTGGGCCCGGTGAAGCCTGGTTGAGTTGTTGTGTTGTCAGGCAGCCAGTGGGCCCGGTGAAGCCTGGTTGTGTTGTGTTGTCAGGCAGCCAGTGGGCCCGGTGAAGCCTGGTTGAGTTGTTGTGTTGTCAGGCAGCCAGTGGGCCTGGTGAAGCCTGGTTGTGTTGTGTTGTCAGGCAGCCAGTGGGCCCGGTGAAGCCTGGTTGTGTTGTGTTGTCAGGCAGCCAGTGGGCCCGGTGGAGCCTGGTTGTTTTTGAGATACCTTGAGGTACCAAGAGGTACCATGAGGAGGGGTTGGCAACAAGTGCCAGAAAACAGCTTAGTTTCTGTTGATGTATTAGAGTAGAAGTAAAAGTCTTGTAAATTGTAAATATTCAAATTAAAGTACAAATACCTCAAACTGTCACTCTCAGTACAGTATTTAAGTTAATGTACTTGGTTACCTTCCACCACTGTCTGTGTTTCCCCCCCCCCCCCCCCCCCCCATCATGCCGTCGTAAAGCGCCCTGATCCCCTCGGAGACAGCGCTGCAGAGCAGACGCCGGGCGTCCACAAATAGAAGAGCACATAAATGATGGGTAGAAACAGTATTGTTCTTTAAATGACCGTGGACAGCTGACGAGGAGGAGGCCCTTGTTGTTTTAGTGGCCGCATTCGTAAGGCCTTAAAATGAGATGACGGAATGGCTGAGTCGCCATGTGGCTCTCCAGGGATATCTCCAGGGATATGGGGATTCTTGGTCCCGGGAATAGTTCACAATGAGTGCACTTTTAATCCTGGTCCCGCGCTCTCCTCCCGCTCGGCCTCCCGCTGCATCACTTTGTCCCCCCTGGCCTGAAAAAGACTTTTTGAGGTCACTCATCTGCCCAGGAAACCTTACAACAACGACCACAGGTCCAAGAACACCTTCTGAGGTCACTCATCTGCCCAGCAAACCTCACAACAACGACCACATGGTCCAAGAAGACTTTTTGAGGTCACTCATCTGCCCAGGAAACCTCTTACAACAACGACCACAGGTCCAAGCATTCATGTCATCCACTAACTACAGCGCTGGTCAAGTGGAAAAGAGAGAAATTAATATGATTCTTGTGGCACTTTAAAGGACAACTTTAGTTTTTTTTTTCAACCAAGGTTCATGTTTTATAGGTTGTTATTAGAGAAAGTAAAAGATGAATGTAATTTTTGTTTCATTTTGCTGCTTTCTTTTGTTTTAGGGATTTTAGCATTTTATAGCGATTTTTATTTATTTATTATTTACTATATGTAACGGACTTCTTTTAGTAGTCAAAGACACGAACAGGAACTTCAGGAGTCAGTTTATTCTGTAAGAACAGACAAATAAAACACTTATTTGTTGTTGGAAGTGGTCCACTGCTTAGCCTCAGACTGTCTCTTTTTTAGCCTGACCAATAACAGTAGCTTATCTGTCTAATACTTTTTGCCTAACCAATAACATTAACCTCTGTCTAATACATGTTTTCATTTTATTATAAGAGGTCTTAAATACAAATACAATATTGAAATGAGAATACCATAGCAGCATACTGGGCTCAACATTGAGTTTGCAATTACAGAAGAACTACCATCAAAACATTAAATTATAACAAGTTATAGTTGGTACAATATATATAGCACAAACTATGTCTGGTACTGCTCAATAGTGGGCAAATGAACAACTCAATTTAACTAACTATTTAACTCTGTTACATATAGTCCCTAAAACAAAAGAAAGCAGCAAAAAAAACAATTAACACTCATCTTATACTTTCTCTAATAACCTAAAACATGAAACTTGGTTGAAAAAAACTAAAGTTGTCCTTTAACCAATTTCAACAATTTGAAAGATGTTCTGTAATGTTCAGAAATAGCTAAAATAAGGGATCTACGTTCTTGTAGATCGGCTATTTCACAACAGAGGGAGCGCAGGCAGATGCTATGGTCTTTGGCATGGAAAGGTCTGGCACAGAATGCCTGTAAATATCCATGACTTGCCTAAAATACCGTGGCTGCTTTCACTCAAGGTTCTGGGTTCTAGCTGTAATAATAATAAATAATAATAATAATACAACTTTATTTGTATAGCACCTTTCATGACATGAAATGCAGCTCAAAGTGCTTTACAGAGCAATGGAGAAAAAAAAGAAAAGCAAGGCAACGACATTAAAAAACAAGCAGTAATGCAATGCAATGAGGACATGAATAACAAAAAATAAAAGATCAATTAAAAGCAATGTTGTAGAAGTGGGTCTTGAGCTGAGCTTTAAAAATGTCTACAGAGGCTGCCTGACGAAGGTACAGTGGGAGCTTGTTCCATGCCGACGGCCCGTAGAAGCAAAAAGCTGCTTCCCTGTGTTTTTTAGTTGCCATGTTTTTAGGCGCAGCGAGCAGGCAAGCAGTGGAAGACCTTAGGGGGCGGTTTGGGACATATTTAGGCAGGCAGTCATGTAGGTAGGAAGGTTTGGGACATATTCAGGCAGGCAGTCATGTAGGTAGGAAGGTTTGGGACATATTCAGGCAGGCAGTCATGTAGGTAGGAAGGTTTGGGACATATTCAGGCAGGCAGTCATGTAGGTAGGAAGGTTTGGGACATATTTAGGCAGGCAGTCATGTAGGTAGGAAGGTTTGGGACATATTTAGGCAGGCAGTCATGTAGGTAGGAAGGTTTGGGACATATTTAGGCAGGCAGTCATGTAGGTAGGAAGGTTTGGGACATATTTAGGCAGGCAGTCATGTAGGTAGGAAGGTTTGGGACATATTCAGGCAGGCAGTCATGTAGGTAGGAAGGTTTGGGACATATTTAGGCAGGCAGTCATGTAGGTAGGAAGGTTTGGGACACATTTAGGCAGGCAGTCATGTAGGTAGGAAGGTTTGGGACATATTTAGACAGGCAGTCATGTAGGTAGGAAGGTGCGAGACCATTGAGAGCTTTAACTTATTAACTACTCCTCAATGTTGTGGGTTCTAGCTGTAGAAAGTGTGTCTGTTGGAAGATTAACTACTCCTCAGACGCTATCATTCTCCCTGGGCTCCACCGCCTGACATCTCGTGGCCGCCGGTTACAAAGTCCTGCGCTATAAATCACACACACACACACACACACACACACACACACACACACACACACACACACACACACACACACACACACACACACACACACACACACACACACACACACACACACACACACACACACACACACACACACACACACACACACACACACACACACACACACACACACACACACACACACAGGAAGCCTGTCAACTGCTAATTACCAACCCGACCATAACACCCGCAGTAGACACCGTCATCATCCGACACCCTGCAGTTCCTCATTTTGACCTTTGGTCTTCAGAGTGTTCCAGGAGTAGAACAGTATGGTTCTGGGGGTCGGCTGAGGCTGAGTGGGGGGGTGGGTGTATATACTGTAGGTGTTGAAGTTTCCCTGAGCAAGACACTTAACTGACAGCCTTGTGTAGCCAAAACGATCTGACGATCTCTGCCTATGGAAACATGGTGGTGACATCTAGATTCACTGGAGTTGCTGTAGGGCATCTGGTGGTGACATCTAGATTCACTGGAGTTGCTGTATAGGGCATCTGGTGGTGACATCTAGATTCACTGAAACTATGTTAAAATGACACATTTATTCCTTTACCAGTCACCACCACCACCTCTTTTGGGGTTCCAGACAATCCATGGCATTTGACACCCACTAGCTTTCGCATTTAACCTCAACATGCAGGTCATATATTCATATTTCCGCCACGCTGGTTATAGAATAATCTGATTTTAAATCAACACTTAAACGGCATTGGCGCTGCACTGAGGCGACATGGGCATAAGGGCTACGCTTGCCCTTTTTTCAGACAAATAATAAAGAACCTTGAACGTTGACCACTTCGACCATTTTAACGTGTCTTCACAGTTCTGAAAACTGCCCAGTGACATCGATAGGCAGGTTTGGACAGCTCTGAAAACTGCCCAGTGACATCGATAGGCAGGTTTGGACAGCTCTGCAAACTGCCCAGTGACATCGATAGGCAGGTTTGGACAGCTCTGCAAACTGCCCAGTGACATCGATAGGCAGGTTTGGACAGCTCTGAAAACTGCCCAGTGACATCGATAGGCAGGTTTGGACAGCTCTGAAAACTGCCCAGTGACATCGATAGGCAGGTTTGGACAGCTCTGGGACTGCCCAGTGACATCGATAGGCAGGTTTGGACAGCCCTGGGACTGCCCAGTGACATCGATAGGCAGGTTTGGACAGCTCTGGGACTGCCCAGTGACATCGATAGGCAGGTTTGGACAGCTCTGGGACTGCCCAGTGACATCGATAGGCAGGTTTGGACAGCTCTGAAAACTGCCCAGTGACATCGATAGGCAGCTTTGGACAGCTCTGGGACTGCCCAGTGACATCGATAGGCAGGTTTGGACAGCTCTGGGACTGCCCAGTGACATCGATAGGCAGGTTTGGACAGTTCTGGGACTGCCCAGTGACATCGATAGGCAGGTTTGGACAGTTCTGGGACTGCCCAGTGACATCGATAGGCAGGTTTGGACAGTTCTGAAAACTGCCCAGTGACATCAATAGGCAGGTTTGGACAGTTCTGGGACTGCCCAGTGACATCGATAGGCAGGTTTGGACAGCTCTGGGACTGCCCAGTGACGTCGATAGGCAGGTTTGGACAGCTCTGGGACTGCCCAGTGACATCGATAGGCAGGTTTGGACAGCTCTGGGACTGCCCAGTGACATCGATAGGCAGGTTTGGACAGTTCTGAAAACTGCCCAGTGACATCGATAGGCAGGTTTGGACAGTTCTGAAAACTGCCCAGTGACATCGATAGGCAGGTTTGGACAGCTCTGGGACTGCCCAGTGACATCGATAGGCAGGTTTGGACAGCTCTGGGACTGCCCAGTGACATCGATAGGCAGGTTTGGACAGCTCTGGGACTGCCCAGTGACATCGATAGGCAGGTTTGGACAGCTCTGGGACTGCCCAGTGACATCGATAGGCAGGTTTGGACAGCTCTGGGACTGCCCAGTGACATCGATAGGCAGGTTTGGACAGCTCTGGGACTGCCCAGTGACATCGATAGGCAGGTTTGGACAGCTCTGGGACTGCCCAGTGACATCGATAGGCAGGTTTGGACAGCTCTGGGACTGCCCAGTGACATCGATAGGCAGGTTTGGACAGCTCTGGGACTGCCCAGTGACATCGATAGGCAGGTTTGGACAGCTCTGGGACTGCCCAGTGACATCGATAGGCAGGTTTGGACAGTTCTGAAAACTGCCCAGTGACATCGATAGGCAGCTTTGGACAGCTCTGGGACTGCCCAGTGACATCGATAGGCAGCTTTGGTCAATTCAAACCAGATTATATGTTCATAAATGTAAGAACAATTGCTTCTATTTCAGAACGCTAACTTTTCAGGATGAGAAAGGCTGTATAGTTTCCATTATCTGATCGACCCCCATCTCTGGTAGGTCCTCGGCGAGTGACTTGACAGAAATGCGGTTCCATCTTATAATGAGCATTAGTGGGGACTTACTTACGTGAAGATAAGTTCGAAAATGGATGACGTGCTATACTGTATGTGGTCACTTTTTGGCCACCTCGTACCCTCTAGTTTTTATGACAACTAGAGGGCCCGAGGCACCGTCTTTAATAGAGCCACGGGAGTCTATATTTAGGAAGATAAGGCCGTTTGGCTATCGCTGGAGCCTTGCACGAGCCCATCATCCGTCTCCACGCCAGCAGGGCCAACAACAGCTGAAAATACCTGCGGGACCATTAGCTGGCCTGGGAGGTAAAACAATACCTCTCACCACTCATTGTGTCCAGAGAGCCCGTCTCATGACCCCAACGTGGCCATGCGATGATGTCTAATTCTGAGCGGGAATGCGCAGCGGACAGGAAGAGCAGTTATACGAGCATGAGGACAAGAGAGGATGATACAATGGCGTTAGCATTACGTTATGCTTTAGCTATTGAAAAATAGCAGACCTACAAGCTCATAGCGCGCCACTCGGTGGCGCGCTATGAGCTTGTAGAGCTTTTTGAAAAATCGAAGAACGACCGACATAGAAACGTAGCTTTTTCAGAAAACTGTTCAGGATGTAGAAGACGTTTTTAGAATCTGATCTCAGGTCAGAATGGGTTAAAAGACATGCTGTAAACAGGGTGGACTATAGTCAGGAAGTGGTCATGGACAGTGAATAAGTGTATTTACTTGAGTATTGTATGGGTAGTTTATTTGTATCTTGAGTATTTACAATAATAATCATCATCATACGTCGCATTCCATGTTCAGCCAATGAAATCATCACGAATACGATCCCGGTCAATCACTTTTAAGCCCTCACTTTTATATCTTCAATATGTACTGTGCTCAGCCAATCAAATCATCGCTATGGGGACTGATTAGCCAATCATCAGCCAATGTTTGTGTTCACTGCAGCACAGACAAAGCTCATGGGCATAGGAGGGGCTCAAAAGTCTAATGACTTTAACTTCACAAGATTTTAAAGACAATTATTGTACTTTTGACAACACTACTGTACATTTCAGGGTAGAGACCCCTGGTACACAAATGTACAAACATACATTTAGATTTAAGCACTTATAATAACTGATAATAATCTTTCACAAAATACTGAAAATAGCAGATCTAAAAACTCAACTATTTCCGCAGTTTAGAAAAATGTCTTGAACATTTCCAAATTGATATAAAAAGTATTATTAATTTATTATGCAGCATTACATTCATCAAGTCTGACGTCAATATCGGTAGAGGGCGCAAATCCACGGATTCATTTGCATTTTAGATCGCCTCATATAAGAACTGTGTTTGTCACCCCGGCCGCTTCACTCATATGGATATGAAGAATCAACTGAGAGAAAATGCTAATGTTACTGCTACTGAATTAGTTACATTTTCACTATGTATCATATGAGTGACTGACTGTCGCAGATGATACAGAGACACCTCCCCGACAATAACGATACAGAGACACCTCCCTGACAATATAACGATACAGAGACACCTCCCTGACAATATAACGATACAGAGACACCTCCCTGACAATATAACGATACAGAGACACCTCCCTGACAATATAACGATACAGAGACACCTCCCTGACAATATAACGATACAGAGACACCTCCCTGACAATATAACGACACAGAGACACCTCCCTGACAATAACGCAGAGACAGTTTGTTTATTTTTGGACCACAGCGCTTATATGAAACGATTTTAAGATTATCCCACGTTATTCTCCATAGAGAAATGACTTCCCCTTAACCGGGGGAATCGAGGGGACGAGCGAGTGACGTCAGGACTTCGGCGCTCTATAAAGTAGTGGGTTTGGGTACTTTGTCGATCACTACTGAATGGCATCGACGCAGTAAAGAGACTCGGGCCACAGACTTGTCAGTTACTGTAGGGCCTATCTGTACACCCTGAGTTCACTGTCATAGTTACTTGTAGGACCTATTTTGTACACCCTGAGTTCACTGCAGGCTCAGGAGGTTTTGAGTAGTGATGAAGGTTCAGTGTGGATTGAGGCATAACTCCTGTCGTCTGTCTGTCCGTCCTGTGAGACGTTGAAGCCTCATTTATCCCCCGTCATCATGCCTACGGCGGTTATGCGGCGAGAGCGGACGAGAATAGCAGAGCTAAAAGCTCTCAACGCGTCGCGCTGCGCTCCGCACCGCGTTGCAAGCCTGTAGTTTGGCTTGAAGATACGCCAGGCTATGCACGGTGGGGCTCAGCCAAGAGGCTCTGTGTGCCTGGCACAGAGAGTGGCACCAACTGGCATGACGGCACTCAGCACCATGTCACCAACTGGCACACAGAGTGGCACCAACTGGCATGACGGAACTCATCATCACCATGTCGAGACTGCAACCTGACAAGCTAGAGCTGTGGTGTGTGTGTGTGTGTGTGTGTGTGTGTGTGTGTGTGTTTATCACTATTTTCTCACAATTCTTTCATTATTTAACCCATTCTGACCCGAGATCAGATTCTAAAAATGTCTATTACATCCTGACAGTTTCATTATTAACCCATTCTGACCTGAGATCAGATTCTAAAAGTGTCTTTGATTTTTCAAAAATAGCAGACCTACAAGCTCGTATCGCGCCACTCGGTAGCGCGATATGAGCTTGTAGATCTGCTATTTTTAAATAGCTAAAGCATAACATGATGCCGACACCAAAATGGGTGCCCGGTCAGAATGGGTTAAAATTTTCAAAAATAGCAGATCTATAAGGAAAGGAAAAACAGACAGTGCTCCAGATGTTGCTCAATTGGGGAAGCTCCACGAGACAAAGACAACGTGACACGAGAGATGAAAGAATATCGTCCCTTTCAACATGATGTCCACAGAGTGAACTAGAAATCCTGGTGGTCTCCACCAGGATAGGAATGTAGGAATTGCAGCTTGCCTTCATCTGGTGGTTGGATAAAAGGGCAACAAAAGTAAACTAGGGAGTTGGCATACAAAGTTATCCACAGATCTGTGCAGTTAGAGGTAAAAACACTTTTCGGCCAGTTATAGCGCCACCTTGAGGCTGAGTTGAAATTGTTCATGTGGCATTTCTTCCTCGGCCTAGTGGAAGTTTCAATTTCACGGAAATCACGCGATGTGTTCATGATTTGCAGCATTTTGTTTGAAACTGAGCACTCCTGTGAACTTTGGAAGCCAATCTTAACCAATCAGGATGGAGTATGAGAAATCTGAAAGACCGGTTTCGTTGAATGGCTCTAGAGAGACTGTGTACCAATTTGCGCGATGTTTGGACAAAATCTGTAGGTGTACTGTGCAAAAACTTGTTTTGCACAAAGCGGCCTCCTGGTGGCGCTATAACAGGCCGTTCTGGAAAGTTTGGGGCAGAGGTTCATCGTTGGCATCCAGGGAGTGTGTGTGCAAAATTTGGCATCGACCGGGTTAACGGTGGCCGAGATTAGCTGCTCACGGTCGGACACACGGACGGACACACGGACACACGGACGGACGGACGGACACACGGACGGACGGAGTGCAAAACATACTCTCCCCCCATGCCTTCGGCCTGGTGGAGACAATGATGACTGTTGGAGTTTCGTCATACAGTACGTTTATTGTCCCTTTTCTCTTTGCAGATGGGATCGCCAACGGCCAGGCAGAAGGTGAGTGTCCCCCCCCCCCCTGCTTTTCTTCTGTATACCAGAACAGGGAAAGTCCAAATAGAATGAATTCAAACTCTGAAGGAACAAGAGCTGCAGTCGGCCCTGCGCGGTCAGGACATTCTCTGGACTGACCTCTCCCCCCCCACCATCACAGACAGTTGTAGAACTCAACACTAAATCTAATCTAACAACAACTGTCTTTTCAAACGAGGGACTGCGGCTTAATCAAATGGTTCGCGCACCACTGACGCAATTAACACAACACACAGTGGGTTGTTTGCGTTCTACTATAGCTCCTGAAGCACATAGTGATACAGTAGCATGGCTTGTATATATGTATACACGCAGCGTAATATGGTTCTATAGCTCCTGAAATAGTGATATCATGGCTTGTATATGTATGTACGCAGCGTAATATGGTTCTATATATAGCTCCTGAAGCACACATAGCGATATCATAGCTTGTATACACGCAGCGTAATAAGGCTTGTCAAAGTCCTGGAGGTCTGAGTGAGAATGTGCAAACAGCCCCGGGGCGTTCAAACAGGGCAGAGTGCAAATGTGGACCCCCCCCCCCCTCCCACCCCCACAGCGCTCCCAACCGATGACCCAAGTGGTCAGAGGATCTCCGGCATTCCCATAACCGTGTGTTGATTCAGCTGGCACCCCGGGGCCTCCCGAGTGGACGAGGCGCCGGCATGTTATTGGCTGTCAGCCAATGAGGGTTTGATCCCGTCATAGCGGCTGTGTTGTTTTCGTCGACTAAAACTAAGACGAAAAATGTTCGACGACTACCTTTTTTTCACTGACAAAAACGAATGGAAACTAAATGAAGATTAAAGCTACGATGACTAAGACTAAGACTAAACATACTGACAATTTCGTCGACAAATAAAAACTAGACTAAAATGTTAGGAAGGGACTAGTGGATCCAGTATAAGTAATTTTACACTTTGGTTGCATGCTGAAAATAGCCGATCTACAAGCTCACAACTCAGCAAGTGTAAAAACACTCATTACGACGGCATCAAGGCCCGCCAAAATACATTTTAGTCGACTAAAATCTTATGACGTTTAGTCGACTAAAACTAGACTAACACTAAGACATTCCAGGTGACTAAAATGTGACTAAAACTAAATGAAGTTTCAGTCCTAAGACTATGACTAAACTAAAATAGAAATTTGCTGCCAAAAACAACACTGCATAGCGGGAGAATCTCGAGACGTCCTTGGGACGCCTTTGGAGATCAAACTGCATATTGGATCTGTTCATAATCTGATCGTTGGATCTGTTCATAATCTGATCGTTGGATCTGTTCATAATCTGATCGTTGGATCTGTTCATAATCTGATCGTTGGATCTGTTCATAATCTGATCGCTGGATCTGTTCATAATCTGATCGTTGGATCTGTTCATAATTTGATCGTTGGATCTGTTCATAATCTGATCGTTGGATCTGTTCATAATCTGATCGTTGGATCTGTTCATAATCTGATCGTTGGATCTGTTCATAATCTGATCGTTGGATCTGTTCATAATCTGATCGTTGGATCTGTTCATAATCTGATCGTTGGATCTGTTCATAATCTGATCGTTGGATCTGTTCATAATCTGATCGTTGGATCCGTTCATAATCTGATCGTTGGATCTGTTCATAATCTGATCGTTGGATCTGTTCATAATCTGATCGTTGGATCTGTTCATAATCTGATCGTTGGATCTGTTCATAATCGCCACCAGAAGAACCGTGGTGAAAAGAAAAAAAAAGGCCTGCAGAACAAATTGGTCGGTCTATAGGGCTTTGGTTAGAAATGTATATACATTAAAAAACGTTAGATGTGCTAATTAATTGCACATGGATTTACTGGGCCATAATAATAATCCTACTGTTTATTCCAACAGAGAATCACCTTCACCAAACATTCAGTGTGGACTTTACAGCTTAGTCAGTGTGTGTGAGTTGAAGGTCAGGCCTCGATAGTTCCTCCTGCGTCTATCGGCAACATGATCAAATTGGTCTGGGGATTGAGATGCCATACTGTGTGTGTGTGTGTGTGTGTGTGTGTGTGTGTGTGTGTGTGTGTGTGTGTGTGTGTGTGTGTGTGTGTGTGTGTGTGTGTGTGTGTGTGTGTGTGTGTGTGTGTGATGTGTGTGCGCTCTGTGCTATAAAAGGCATCTATTCCACCCACCACTATTATCTGTCATGCTCAGAGAGTGGTGCCCCCGCCCCAGACAGTAACGGTGCCATCATGCCTGAGATACACCTGGAGGTCTCACCCCCACCCCCAGGTGGGTAACCCTCCCCCCCCCCCCCCCCCCCCCGCATCCTCACCCCTTCCCCAAACCCCACCCCACCCCCCCACTGCCCCCTCCCAGAGCACATTGCAGTGCACTCACTTCACACGTTTGTGTGTGTGTGTCTGTGTGTGTGTGTGTGTGTGTGTGTGTGTCTGTGTGTGTGTGTGTCTGTGTGTGTGCGTGCGTGAGTGAGTTTCACCACTGTTCTTTGGTTTAATTCACACAGAGCCCCCCCTGGAGGGGCGCCCATCTTGCACTTGTACTGTTCCGTACTGTACGTAGTTACGAGTGTATACTGTACGTCACATGATAGACTCACCAAACACGTAACGTTTAAGGTTAGACCAACCGACTGAACACGGTCGTGTTGAGTTGCTCCGGATGGACTTCCTGCACCTTTGCCATGGTGATATACTAACAGGCTGTGTGACTGCCTTGGGGAGGTGTGTATAATAATAATAATAATAATAATAATAGTGACATCAGGGAGAGCGGCAGGGTTTTACCTGCTCTAGTAAAGAGCAGCTCTCTAGACTAGACGGATTCCTAAATTGGCACACAGAAAATAACTGACTGTACACTAGCCTTTTTTAACCCACTACACACCTCAACACTTCCACATACGAGGGAAACAGACACAGGAGAATGATGGCTACCTTCTGTTTATCAGATCTCCAAAAGAAAATAAACATCAAACATGCTATAGTCGGATGTTCTGCACTGTAGATTTGGCGATTCAGGTCCAGTGTGTCATATT